>NC_053028.1:541594321-541751206 GCF_003073215.2 Triticum urartu
AGGCAAGGCAAATACGATCGATCTACGGATCGCGTGGGCACCCCACGGCTCGAGACGGTAACCATCACGCGGGCGACAAATTCGGCAGGGCCGAACACAGTAGACAAAACTCATTGGAGCTACGTCATGATATCGCCCAGTACAGAGGTGCCGCACACCCACTGTGCTTTACAGACGAAATAATGGATCATCAAATCCCCGAGGGTTTCAAACCCGTAAACATCGAATCATATGATGGCACAACAGACCTTGCGGTATGGATCGAGGAGTATCTCCTTCATATCCACATGGCCCGCGGCGACGATTTTCACGCCATCAAATACCTCCCACTCAAGCTTAAAGGACCAGCTCGACATTGGCTCAACAGCTTGCCAACAGGATCAATCAGTTGTTGGGAGGACCTGGAAGCCGCATTCCTCGACAATTTCCAGGGCACTTATGTGCGACCCCCAGACACCGATGACCTAAGTCACGTAATTCAGCAGCCAGAGGAATCGGCCAAACAATTCTGGACACGGTTCCTAACAAAGAAAAATCAAATAGTCGACTGTCCGGACGCTGAGGCCCTAGCAGCCTTCAAGCACAATATCTGTGACGAGTGGCTGTCCCGGCACCTTGGACAGGAAAAGCCGAAATCTATGGCAGCACTCACGACACTCATGACCCGCTTTTGCGCGGGAGAAGACAGCTGGCTTGCTCGTAGCAACAATATGACTAAGAACCCTGGTAGTTCGGACACCAGGGACATTAGTGGCAGGTCGCGTCGCAACAAGCAGAAGCGCCGCATTAACGACGACAATGTTGAGGATACGGCAGTTAATGCCGGATTCAGAGGCTCTAAATCCGGTCAGCGGAAAAAGCCATTCAAAAGGAATCCTAGGGGCCCGTCCAGCTTGGACCGAATACTCGACCGCTTGTGCCAAATACATGGCACCCCCGAAAAGCCGGCCAATCACACCAACAGGGATTTTTGGGTGTTCAAGCAGGCAGGCAAGTTAAGCGCCGAGAATGAAGACAAGGGGCTGCATAGCGATGACGACGAGGAGCCCCGGCCGCCGAACAACAATGGACAGAAGGGTTTTCCCCCACAAGTGCGGACGGTGAACATGATATACGCCACCCACGTCCCAAAAAGGGAGCGGAAACGCGCGTTAAGGGACGTATACGCGGTAGAGCCAGTCGCCCCAAAGTTCAACCCATGGTCCTCCTGCCCGATCACCTTTGATCGAAGAGACCATCCCACTAGCATCCGTCATGGCGGATTTGCCGCATTGGTTCTAGACCCAATTATTGACGGATTTCATCTCACTAGAGTCCTCATGGACGGTGGTAGCAGCCTGAACCTGCTTTACCAGGATACAGTGCGAAAAATGGGCATTGATCCCTCGAGGATTAAGCCCACCAAAACGACCTTTAAAGGCGTAATACCAGGTGTAGAGGCCAACTGTACAGGCTCAGTCACACTTGAAGTGGTCTTCGAATCCCCGGATAATTTCCGAAGCGAGGAATTGGTCTTTGACATAGTCCCATTCCGCAGTGGCTATCATGCACTGCTCGGACGAACCGCATTCGCCAAATTCAATGTGGTACCGCACTATGCATACCTTAAGCTCAAGATGCCAGGCCCTCGTGGAGTAATTACGGTCAATGGGAACACCGAACGCTCCCTCCGAACGGAGGAGCACACGGCGGCCCTTGTAGCGGAAGTACAAAGCAGCCTCTCCAGGCAGTTCTCCAGTCCGGCCATTAAACGTCCGAACACCGTCAAGCGCGCCCGGAGTAACCTACAACAAGACCGCCTGGCATGTTCCGAGCAGGCGTAGCAATACTGCCCCAACCCCAACCCTAGCAAAAAGGCGATGCCAGTACTTCGCGTACATAATTACACTCTAGAAATACCATGGGCATAGGGGGAGGGGCATCATCACGGCACGCCCAAAACACGGCTTAAACCGCACCAGGGGCTGCCGATTTTTTTACTTTTCTCTTACTTCCAGGACTCTACTCTTCGGAAGGCCTATTCGGCAGTTCAATTGCCGCACAAACGATGCAAGAACCAGGGAAGCAGACAAGCCATGTCGCATTACGGAAATCCCAGGTGGTCTCTATCACGAGCAGTATACCTGTTTCGCATACTATTCCACAGCTTGCCCCTGGAGTAGACATATTAAATAGTCCAACTTTTCGTTTATCGCATTACTTGTATCGTTCTGCTTTGATCGCAGCTATTTTTAATAAACAATGCATAGCTTTTGTCTATTTTTGCACTATCTTTTTATAAATAAATGTTCCTTAATGACATGTTGCACCCATACAACTTGGTACGGCCAAAATAGGCCAGGGGCTTTTAGCACCCCTCAATATGGTGTGAGAAGTCCGAACACTTTCACAAGTGCGGCACCCCGAACTTATAGCATTATATGCATCGGCTCCGAATCATGTCTTGGGTCAATAGTTGGGTTTGCCCGGCTCCTATGTTTTGGTGCCTTACGTTCCGCTATATCGGCTAAGGTAGCACTAGGAGAACCACTGCGATTGTGCCCCAGTTGAGCTGGGCCGAGCACCTCAGTGGAGAAAGCTAAAACTGACTGTCATGATGAAGCGAGAGCTGGTCGCTATTTGAGAGGTTTTTTCGAGTCCCTAAAGACTTACGCCGCTTAGGGCGACAAGTCAGCTCTGTCTGGCCAAGGCGTGGATAGCGTCCCGAACTCGGTCTTCCAAATACTAGGGGCTTCGCCGAAATTTAAAATTATAGAATTCTATGGCTAAGTGAGAGTGTTCACGCATTATAGTCCGATTGCCTCGTTCATCGGGCTGAGCGCCTCCATCGAAGGACCCAAACATGGGAAAAAGAGCGCCCAGATTTATCCCTGAACACCCTAGCACTAGCGGCAAGGGGGCAGAAGCCGACGACTCGCCATCTCTTAGTATTGATAAACAACCGCACAGAAGGTAATATTTTAAATTCAAGCAGCATTGCTCAGCGCATATGAACAAGTTTTCAGCGCACAGGACAAAAACGAGCGAGTTTTACTCAAAAATTACATCCCTAGTACATTCATCCGCCACAAGGCGGGCACCCTTCAGAACATCCTTATAGTAATTTTCGGGCTTGCGATGCTCTTTCCCCGCTGGTGGCCCGTCCTTCACAAGCTTCTCCGCATCCAGCCTGCCCCAGTGCACCTTAGCGCGGGCAAAGGCCCTACAATATAGACGGAGCGCTTGATGACTTCGAGCCTTGGACAGGCCTCCACTAGCCGCCGCACCAGCCCGAAATAGCTCCCACGCAGAGCCTCTCCAGGCCACAGCCGAACTAGGAGGCCCTTCATGGCCTGTTCGGCCGCCTTGTGGAGCTCGACCAGTTGCTTTAGCTGGTCGCTCAGGGGCACGGGGTGTCCGGCCTTAGCATACTGAGACCAGAACACCTTCTCCGTCGAGCTGCCTTCCTCGGCTCGATAGAATGCGGCGGCATCGGATACACTCTGGGGAAGATCTGCAAATGCCCCTGGAGAGCTCCGGATTCGGGTAAGTATCAAGTAACTCACGTTTATGTGTTTACTTTGCATAAAGAATGCCTTACCCGCCGCTATTTTCTTCACCTCATCCAACTCCTGGAGGGTCTTCTGGGATTCGGCCTTAGCAGACTTGGCATTTTCAATAGCCGCCGCGAGCTTGGACGCTCGCGTCTTCGAGTCAAGCTCCAAACTCTCATGTTTCTTCATGAGAACCTGGAGCTCTTGCCGCACCTTGCCAACCTCGGCCTCATACCTCTCCTGCTCGGTGCGCTCCACGACCGCACTCTTCTCGGCCTCGAGCAGCGCTTGCTTAAGGGTCGCCACCTCAGATGTGGCCCCTACAATAGCCATGTTAATCCTGTCATTTCTTGCAATTGCACCTCTTTTATATACATATTCAACCAAGGTATTTCTTACCTTCCTTCTCCTCGAGCTGCTTCTTGGCACGCCCGAGCTCTTGCTCGGACTTCTTGAGGCTCTGCTTCAGCGTGTCCACTTCCGCAGTGAGTACGACGGACGCCAGCAGAGAAGCCTGCACACGCATATTGACTCCTTCTGTTAGACTCCTGCGAATTTTTTGATCCTCTATTCGGCTTTTCTTCCCGAACGCCCAACAGAGCATCAGGGGCTACTGTCTATGCGGTAATATTATTTACACATTATTTACTTACCTCAAAGCCTGTCAAAAGGCTAGTACAAGCTTCGGTCAGTCCGCTCTTGGCGGACTGAACCTTCTGGATCACCGCACTCATAATAGCGCGGTGCTCCTCGTCGATGGAGGCGCCTTGGAGCACCTCCAACATATTGTCCGGCGCCTCCGGTTGGACGGGGGCCGCTGGCACGGTGGACTTGCTCCTCTTGGAAGGATGTCCCCCACCGGACTCTGGAACCTTTGAAGGTTCCGTAGCGGTGTCCGGCCTAGAGCCGGACTTGGAGCCCTGGGGGGTTTCATCCCCTTTACTCCTGGAGTCCGGGAGGTCGCCTTGCGGTGCCTCCAGGACCACCTCCTCCCTTCTTGGAACCTGTTGGGACAACACCTCAGTGTCGTCCGTAGGGCGGGGGGAGGAAGCCGTCGGAAGTGAGTTCACATCCGACGAGTCCAGTGAGCCGCTCGACGACGCGTCGAGCTGGTCTTTGGGTGGGCTGCATAAGCATATTCGACATAAGGGAAAGCTGTGCAATAAACAAGTACTATGAATTACTCTAAGATCCAGATACTTACGATTTTGCCAGGGGCTTGGCCCTGCGCTGCCACTCCTCTCCGCCGTCGTCGGCGTTGGCAGAGTAGTCCGGAGGAAGGGTTTTCCCCTTCTTGGACCCTCCGACCTCCTCAGTGAGGGCGGCCTTCCTTTTCTTCTCTCCTCCCGCTGGAGGGGGAGAGGTTTCTTCTTCTTCCTCCTCGTCTTCACGAGAGGAAGGCGCTTCGGGACCGTCGGATGATGAATCCGACACCTCTTGGCGCCGGGCACTCTTTCGAGTCCCCGTGGCCCTTTTCGTGGCCTTCTTCTCCGGCACCACATAGGGCGCCGGAACCAGCAGCTTCGCCAAGCGAGCGTCCGCTGGGCCTTCAGGCAAAGGAGCCGGACAGTTGATCTGTCCGGACGTCACCTCCCAATCATGTCAAAGATAAGGGAGCTTAGATCCCGCATAGAGTCAAACTATGAAAAACTGATACCCTGTAAAAGGACAAAAACAGCTTACCGCATGAGCGTGATGCTGAGTACTGAATCCGCGATCCTCGGCAGCGGATGCGGGAGCCTCGGCGCCCTTGAAAAGCATCCTCCAGGCATCTTCGTACGTCGTGTCGAAGAGCCTGTTTATAGTTCGATGCTGCGCTGGGTCGAACTCCCACAGGTTGAAGGCCCGTCGTTGACACGGGAGGATAAGGCGGATGAGCATAACCTGGACTACGTTGACAAGCTTGAGCTTCTTGTCCACCAGGGTTTGGATGCATGTTTGGAGTCCGGTCAGCTCTCCTTTTTTACCCCAAGACAGGCCTATCTCCTTCCAGGAGGTGAGCCGCGTAGGGGGGCCAGATCGAAACTCAGGGGGTGCGACCCATTCGGTGTCGCGCGGCTCGGTGACGTAAAACCACCATGATTGCCACCCCTTCAGGGTCTCCACAAAGGAGCCCTCGAGCCACAGGACGTTGGCCATCTTGCCAACCATGACACCGCCGCACTCCGCCTGGTTGCCGCGCACCACCTTCGGCTTGACGTTGAAAGTCTTAAGCCATAGGCCGAAATGGGGGCGGATGCGGAGGAAAGCCTCGCACACGACGATAAACACCGAGATGTTGAGGACGAAGTTCGGGGCCAGATCGTGGAAATCCAGGCCGTAGTAGAACATGAGCCCCCAGATAAATGGATGCAAAGGGAAGCCCAGTCCGTGGAGGAAATGGGGGAGGAATACCACCCTCTCATGGGGCCTAGGAGTGGGGATGAGCTGCCCCTTTTCGGGAAGCCGGTGCACGATGTCGCTAGCCAGATATCCGGCCTTCCTCAGCTTTTTGATGTGTCCCTCCGTGACGGAGGAGACCATCCACTTGCCTCCCGCTCCGGACATGACTGGAGAAGGTTGAGGTGGTAGTGCGGACTTGGGCGCTGGAGCTCGAGTGCGCAAGAATGGATAGGCAAAGGAGGAAGAAGGCGTGGGTGAAAAGGTGGATCCTTATCCCCTTATATGGGTGGACGCAACTACATGTCCCCACCAGCCTGGTAAAACTCGCTTATCTCCAAGCGCCGTAATCAAAGGCGCGGTTGGGTTACCCACGCCCGTATTGATGAGAATCCCGGAATAAGGGGACACGATCTCTGCTTTGACAAGACGTGCCAAGGAAACCGCCTCGCATGACGCGCTGAGGTGCAATAATGAAATGACTCAGGTAAAAGCTTGGCCGTGGTGTGTCGCACTACGGAATACGTCAGCAGATTAGATTTGTGTAAATATTATTCTCTCTATGGCAATATGTGGAAAACTTATTTTGCAGAGCCGGACACTATCTTTGTGTTTAAAATCTTCTATAAAGTACTTGGAGGAGGAACCCACCTTGCAATGCCGAAGACAATCTGTGCGCCGGACTCGTCGTCATTGAAGTCTGGTTCAGGGGCTACTGAGGGAGTCCTGGATTAGGGGGTGTTCGGATAGCCGAACTATACCTTCAGCCGGACTCCTGGATTATGAAGATACAAGATTGAAGACTCCGTCCCGTGTCCGGAAGGGACTTTCCTTGGCGTGGAAGGCAAGCTTGGCGATACGGATGTTCAGATCTCCTACCATTGTAACCGACTCTATGTAACCTAACCCTCTCCGGTGTCTATATAAACCGGGGGTTTTAGTCCGTAGGACAACATACACATCAACAATCATACCATAGGCTAGCTTCTAGGGTTTAGCCTCTCTGATCTCGTGGTAGATCTACTCTTGTACTACCCATATTATCAATATTAATCAAGAAGGACGTAGGGTTTTACCTCCATCGAGAGGGCCCAAACCTGGGTAAAACTTCGTGTCCCTTGCCTCCTGTTACCATCCGGCCTAGACGCACAATTCGGGACCCCCTACCCGAGATCCGCCGGTTTTGACAACGACAACCGTAAACACACTATTTCTAGCTAACTTCTAGTGAAACGAATCAGGTTGGTCGGAGATTTGAACCTCCATTAACCTCCGTACCAAGTGCATCCAGGAGTTCCAGCGCTCCCCACTAAAGATCGCCCAAACTGGATATTTAAGGGTACCAATTGTAATACTGTGCCCACATAATCCTCCATACGTTGTACAATATTATATAGGGTGGGATACTGCCTGTATAGGGCATCTCCCTAACCACGTATCCTCCCAAAATCTTATTGTCATTCCATTACCAACCAAGAATTTGACCCTATGAAAGAACAAATCTTTCGTTCTCATAAGCCCTTTCCAGAAAGGTGAATCATTAGGTCTCACGATCACTTGGGCAAGAGTTTTAGGTTGCAAGTATTTGTTGCGTAGGATCTGTGCCCACATACCCTCCGTCTCAACTGATAACCTATACAACTATTTACTCATGAGGCATTTATTTTTAATTACCAGGTTCTCAATACCGAGACCTCCCTGGTCCTTAGGTCGGCATATGACATCTGTAACACCCACGATGCGGCTATATCTCCCACGTGTCGGAGCACGACTTAGAGGCATAACCGCATAGTAGGCATGTCGCAAGAGGGGTAATCTTTACACATCCCATGTACTGAACAAAAAGGGATAAAGAGTTGGCTTACAATCGCCACTTCACACAATACATAAATATAGCATTACATCATCCAGAATACAATCAAGGTCCGACTATGGAACCAAAATAAAAGAAGACAACCCCTAATGCTAGATCCCCGATTGCCCCAACTGGGCTCCACTACTGATCAACTGGAAACGAAACAACACAACGAACACGATCTTCATCGAGCTCCTCCTTGAGCTTGGTTTCGTCACCTGCACGGTTATCATCGACACCTGCAACTGTTTGAAGTAATCTGTGAGTCACGGGGACTCAACAATCTCACACCCTCGCAATCAAGACTATTTAAGCTTATGGGTAGGAAAAGGTAGTGAGGTGGAGCTACAGCAAGCACTAGCATATATGGTGGCTAACTTACGCAAATGAGAGCGAGAAGAGAAGTAAAGCACAGTCGTGAACTAGAAATGATCAAGAAGTGGTCTTGAAACTACTTACGTTCAAACATAACTCCAAAGCCGTGTTCACTTCCCGAACTCCGCCGAAAAGAGACCATCACGGCTACACACACGGTTGATGCATTTTAATTAAGTTAAGTGTCAGGTTTTATACAACCGGATATTAACAAATTCCCATCTACCCATAACCGCGGGCACGGCTTTCGAAAGTTCAAAACCCTGCAGGGGTGTCCCAACTTAGCCCATCACAAGCTCTCACGGTCAACGAAGGATATTCCTTCTCCCAGGAAGACCCGATCAGACTCGGAATCCCGGTTACAAGACATTTCGACAATGGTAAAACAAGACCAGCAAAGCCGCCCGATGTGCCGACAAATCCCGATAGGAGTCACACGTATCTCGTTCTCAGGGCACACTAGATGAGCAAGACGTCGGGTTGGCATAGACCCTGGTTGCCCAGGGGGCGCAGGACATCGCTCAGGTTGGACCAACACTTAGAGAAGCACTGGCCCGGGGGGGGGGGGGTTAAAATAAAGATGACCCTTGAGTCTGCAGAACCCAAGGGAAGGTGATAGGTTGTTAGTGCAAATGTAAAACCAAGGTTGGGCCTTGCTGGAGGAGTTTTATTCAAGGTGAACCGTCAATGGGTTCCCATTATAACCCAACCGCGTAAGGAACGCAAAATCAAGGAACATAACACCGGTATGACGGAAACTAGGGCGGCAAGAGTGGACCAAAACACCAGGCATAAGGCCGAGCCTTCCACCCTTTACCAAGTATATAGATGCATTAAAGTAAACAAGAAATAATAATGATATCCCAACATGGAACAAACTTCATCTTCACCTGCAACTAGCAACGCTATAAGAGGAGCTGAGCAAAGCGGTAACATAGCCAAACAACGGTTTGCTAGGACAAGGTGGGTTAGAGGCTTGACATGGCAATATGGGAGGAATTATATAGCAAGTGGTAGGTATCGCAGCATAGCAATAGAGCGAGCAACTAGCAAGCAAAGATAGAAGTGATTTCGAGGGTATGGTCATCTTGCCTGCAAAGCTCTCCGAGTTGACGAAAGCTTGATCCTCGAAAACGTACTCAACGGGTTCCTCAAACACGAACTCGTCTCCTGGCTCTACCCAAGGCAAGAACACAAGAAAAGAAAACAACAATCAACCACGGTGCAATGCGCAAGCAACATGATGCGAAACATGGCATGATATGCGGGATGTGATATGCAATGTATATGCGAGCTCCGGAAGGAAAATATTGAACCAGGACTCAACTTGGTAAACCAAGTGTGCCGCTGGAAAGATGAGTTGATTTTGGTCGAAATCGATATAAAGATCACCGGAATCGGATGCACGGTTTGCAAATGACAAGCAAAACAAGAATGGCACAATTCTGCGATTAACAGCACGATGCCATCTAGAATGCAACAAGAAACTAAGCTACTGCACCCCAACATAACAACAAAGCACATGACAGTAATCTACTCAAGATGCTTGACAAAGATGAACACTGAGCTACAGCTAAATCACACAATAGCAGGTTCAAACAAGCATGGCAAAAGGGCAAAAGATAACAACGTCACAGACTTAGTGAAAATACTAACATGTCAGGATTTAACATCAGGAAGACATGTTTAGAGCAAGATAACAACATGCTGCAGGAACAGAACATAGCAAACAAAGGCATGTCATGAATCTACTCAAAACATATAACAAAAGTCCCTTACTGACCATAAGCCAAAAAGGAATAGAAGATATGATGGCACCCATGTAAACATAGCAAGTTTCGTTAACATATTCAGACTTAGCAGAAAACTGGACATGGCAAAATAGAGTTATGAAGGCATGTTTGCGAGCTCGATTCAGTCAACAAAAGGCATTGCATGACAAACTAAGCATACTAACAGCAAGAAGACATGATCAAGAAGCTAACCATGGCAAGAACAATCTCATAGCATGCATGGATCAACTACAACAACCTTGGCAAAGTTGATTAACACGTAAACAATCTGCCAGGAACATTTTATAGCAAAAGTAGAGCAAGATTGAGTCATGCTAGGGCCCTCCATAAATGCAAAAAGGGGCATGGATGGATAGAGCACAACCATATGTCAAAATCATCCTTACTGAACATACTCAAAAGAAGCATGGATCTCACTGTAGCAACATGAACACATGGCATAAAAATAACAGCAGAGAAATGACTTAGTGAAATTCTAAGTCCCTGAAAATAGCAATATTACAAGAGCTACTTTGCATGCTTGTGCTAGTCACCACATATATCACAAAAATACATGGCATACACCCCTGTAAAGATGGCATGGCATATCCCAAAACACATGTAGAGCTCATGCCCATATGCAGCACACAATAAACATGGCAAAAATGACAAATGCTCAAGATCTATTAAGAATCAGTACCTAACATTTTATAGCACTCTTGCATCAACAATTTGGGCATCAAGATGGACTCAAACAAGCATGGCACAATGGAACAAAATTAAGAGCACATCATGATGAACATTTTGATATATCATATGCACAAAATGGACCACCGAGCACGAAATTATGGCATGATGAAGGGAGCAACATAAAGTTACAAATCCGGGGACTTGGAGGAATTTCACCTTCGTGAAAAGTCAACGCGGGACGGGCTTGATCCGGGACGGAGTGATCCGGGATGGGGGCGCGCATTTGGATGAGATCCCGGTGGATCTTGTCCCGATCCACCGGATCTCGTCGGAGAAGACGACGACGGCCGGAGGGAGGAGCGCGGTCGCTAGGGCGCGGCGCCGGTCGGCGGAGGCGGGCGCGCCGACGAAGGGTGGCGCGGGGCCGACGTGGGTCGGGGCGCGCAAGGCGGCGCGGCCGGATGGCGCGGAGGTGGAGGCGCGGGCGGAGCGGCGGCGGGGTTGGCGAGCGGCGCGGCGGCGGCGAAGCGGCGAAGCGCTGGCAGCAGCGGCGGTCAGCGGCGGGGATCGGCAGCAGGGAGCCGGGCGGCATGCGGTTCGGTGGCGGCGCAGGATCCAGGCCCGGGCGGGCCGGATCTGGGCCAAGCGGGCCCGCGGCGGGAGGAGAGAGAGGCGCGGTGAGGTGGCGGAGGCGGATAGGCTGTGGGCGACGGCGCGATGACGTGGCGCGACAGGGTTGGTCGGAGCGACGTGGCCGGCGGACATGTCCGGCGCAGCGCGGACGCGTCCTGACGTGCGGAGGAGGAGGAGGTTAGGGTTCATCCGTGAAAATTCGGAGGAGACACATATATATAGGTAGATGGAGATAGGAGAGTTCAAATGGAGTGCGGTTTTCGGCCACGCGATCGTGATCGAACGACCGAGAGGATGGAGGGGGTTTTGATGGGTTTTGGGCCACTTTGGAGGGGTGTTGGGCTGCAACACACACGAGGCCTTTACGGTTCCCCGGTTAACCGTTGGAGTATCAATCGGACTCCAAATGACATGAAACTTGACAGGTGGTCTACTGGTGGTGTACCAAGGCCTCTTGGCAAATCTCGGTCCATTTCGAGAATGTTTAACACCCGCTCACGAAAAAGAGACAAAAGAGGGCGCCGGAGGATGTAGGAGTGCCGGATTGCAAAACGGACAATGGGGAAAATGCTCGGATGCATGAGACGAACACGTATGCCAATGCGATGCACATGATGACATGATATGAAATGCATGACACGCAAACAAATGACAAGGCAACAACAACGAATAACTAGAAGACACCTGGCGCAACGGTCTCGGGGCATTACAACATCCCATCTTGCCAGGCGATACTTCTTTTCAGCCTCATCTGACTGCCAAAAAAATCAAGACCGAAAAAAGTCTAATCTCTTCTGCACCCCATTGGGTACTTTGAAGAAAGATAACAGGAACATCGGCATAGTAGTTAATACTGAATTAATAAGCACTAACCGACCTCCATACGACATTAGCTTGCCCTTCCAGCAGCTAAGCTTTTCCTCAATTTGATCTTCGATGCATTTCCATTCTTTATTCCAAAGTTTGCGATGATGAATCGGTATGCCCAAGTAACTGAATGGCATAGAACCTAATTCACATCCAAACAATTGTCTATATGCATCTTGTTCCTCGTTAGCCCTACCAAAGCAGAACAATTCTCTCTTGTGAAAATTAATTTTTAGTCCCCACAATTGTTCAAAGAGACATAACACTAATTTCATATTCCGGTCCTTTGCAATGTCGTGCTCCATGAAAAGAATAGTGTCATCGGCATACTGTAGGATGGATACTCGTCCATCGACTAGATGTGGGACATGTCCACCAACTTGGCCGTTCTCCTTGGCCACAATATCAAAACGGTCAACATATCAGCCACTATATTAAACAGGAGAGGAGACATTGAATCCCCCTGTCTCAAGCCCTATGGGTCTGAAAATAATGTCCGATATCATCGTTAACCTTTATTCCGACACTACCTTTTTGGACAAGAGAACCCACCTGGTTCCGCCATGTCTCATTAAAACCCTTCATACGCATTGCCTGCTGAAGAAAATGCCACTTAACTTTATCATATGCCTTCTGAAAATCCACTTTGAAGATAACCCTATCTAGTTTCTTCGAATGGATTTCATGTAGAGTTTCATGGAGGACAACAACCCCTTCTAGGATATGTGTCAGGGGGATGGACCCGGCAAGCAATGGAACCCGGATCCTCTTCAAAAATAATAGGGTGGGCACTGCCCCTCAACACCGGCACGCGCTTGGCCGGGTCGCTCGACCCAGCCAAGCCCCGCAAGCCGGCCAGATTAGCCGACCCGGCAAGACACGTCGACTCGGCCTCAACAACTAGCGCAAGATAGCCGAACCCGGCACGAGCAAAGCCTCCTCAACAAGCCAGCATCACCCGTGGCATGCTGTGCAATCCAACCACGAGTCAACTCCCATCCCATCCAGGACGTATGATGGGATGAGACTTCAATCAATGATGACCGAGACAACAACACCTCGCCCATGCCTCTGGTCAGCGGGTACGTAGCTACAGTGCCCCTCACCTACCCACTGACCAAGGCCGGCGTGGCTACAGTGCCCCCGCCTTCACCGCTGACAACAGCAAGCGGCGACTTGACGAAGAGCACTGTAGACGACTCGACTCGGCCACGCCCTGACGATCGACAAGACGGCGCACAGTCGCATGCGGGGCCCGCACCTAGGGGAACCCGGTGAACCACAGGCCCTCAGCAGGACCCAACTCGGGTTCCCGGAAACCGACAATACGGACCCACCGACTTGTAACATTACCCTTGTACCCCCGGGGGGTTGGACTATAAAACCCCCCGGGAGCCCGCGATCATGACAGACAGACAATAGGAGACAGACAATAGGAGACAGACAGCAGGAGACAGAGCAAGAGAGAAAGCAGAAGACACACACGCCTAGCAACACCCAAGGAGAGGGAACAGCCTAGGCCTTGGCCAGCTTCCCTCCCCCCATACAGCTCTAGGAGCGACATTGTACTATCGATCATCCAACTACACTCGGCTGGACTAGGGGTATTATCTCTCCGGAGAGCCCCGAACCTGGGTATGTCCGGCGTCCCGCGCCCGCTCATGCCAACCTCGCCTCTGGAGTCCACAAGCGCCCTCGAGCCTCCTCCTCTCTTTAGCCATCCCTTGGCATCTGCCGTGCGCCCACCACGACAGTTGGCGCCCACAGTGGGGCAGCTCGAGGAGCTGGCCGGGAACATGCTTCAGACAGGGCCCTTCTCCTACATCGACGAGTCTGTCGCGCTGGCGGACGACGTCATCGGCGCGCTTGTCGCCTCCTTCGCCGCGCTGCGCATTTTCGATGTGTTCGCGGCCGACGAGTACCCCAGCGAGGTGCTCAGCTACTCCGACTCTCCTCTCTCCCTCGGCGGCGGCGTTTCCGCCGGGGCAATGTACGTCCACGTGGAGGTCTTCGTCACCGGCGACGGCGCCTCCTCCTCGTCGAGCAAAATAAGGAAGGCTGCCGAAGCTAGGGCCGCAGCGGAACGGATCGAGCCGTCCGATCCGTTGCGCGCCGCAATGCAGAGCCTCCGCATCCCCATCGGCACCGACGTCGACACCACTAACGTCGCCGAGGCCCGAACCCAGCTCGAGGAAAGGTGCCAGCAGATGCTCTACCTGTCCGAGACGCTCGCCGCCACTCAGCGTCGCCGGGACGCCGCTCAGCTGGAGCGTGATGCCGCCTACGGATTCACGCTCGCCGCGGCCAACCCAAGCCGGGTCGCCGATGTGCGCGCCCGGGGAGGAGCGATCGGCCGGGCCCTCGGCGCCGTCCCAACTATCTATGAAATCCCAACGAAGAACATGCGTGCTGCCCGGGCAGCCGCAGCCGGCCTGGACCAGCTCGCGGGTGAGGAGCTGAAAGAGCGCATCGGGAGGATGCGCGAACTCCTCCACGCCGCCAACACCCAACAGGACCGCCTCAACTAGCTCGCCAAGCCAGCGAGGTTCGGCTCCACCCGTCTTGGCGGGACCGGCGAACTTCTGCACACCGCATCCTCGCCACCCGGCGAGGCGCACTCCGGCCGAACCCGGACTCGGCGCGACCCGGCCGCTACAGCCGTCGGCGGACTGGGCGACGAGCCCATCCTAGAGATCCAGCGCGGACCCGGCCCGCATGGCCAGCGTCCGGCTCCAACCGACCCGCCCCCCTGGCCTGGCCGCAAGTCGACTTGGCCCGCGCTCCATCGACGATGCCGACGGTCGCCATCGCCTCGATCGGCTTGCTCACTCCCTGGAGATGCAGGAGAGCGGCGCTATCGGTCCGGCGTGCCTCGGCCCCCGCATCCCGGAGGAGACCTTCCCCAAAGGATTCATACTCCCCCACGACACCCCCAAGTACAATGGGATGGTGAAGCCAGAAGAGTGGCTCACCGACTACACCACGGCCATTGGCATCACCGGTGCCAATCATCGTCTCGCCGTGTGCTATGCACCGCTCATGCTCCAAGGGTCGGCCCACACATGGTTGAACAGCCTGCCGATGAGCAGCATCAACACGTGGGTGGACTTCGAGGAAGACTTCATCCGCAACTTCACGGGGACCTACAAGCGACACAGACGCCCTAGCCAGCTCGCCATGTGCGTGCAGGGGCCCGCGGAGACCGGTCGCGAGTACCTCGCACGCTGGACCAAGCTCCGGAACAGCTGAGAGGGCGTCCATGAAGTCCAGGCGATCCAGTACTTCGTCAACGGGTGCCGAGATGGAACCCTCCTCAAGCACAAGCTCTTACGCTTCGAGCCGGCCACCATGGCCGCGCTCATGGTGACGACGGACAAGTACGCCAACACCGACTCTGCCATGAAGATCTAGGTGGCGCTGGACGAAGCCGGCAAGGCCATGCCGGTTCCCCCTCCGAAGCCGGCCGGCGAAAGGAGCCGGCAACAGCATCACCAGAACAACAAGCGCAAGGCCGACCAGCCGGCGCCGCGTCGCGACAACCGGCTCGTCGCGGCCGCCGAGCCTGTGGCGGACCTGGCGGCGAAGCGCCGGCAAACCGGCAAGACGGCATGGCAACCCACCATGAGCTTCGAGCAGATGCTCGACGCCCCTGCAAGCACCACAGCGGCGCGAAACCCTCCAGGCACACGCTCCAGCAGTGCGCCATCACCAAGCACATCATGAGGGGTGACGTCTCGCCCCCTCCGGCTCCGTCTCCAGGCACGGGACAGCCGCCTCCGCCTCCACCGCCGCCTCCAGCTGGCGGCGCGATGCGCAACGACGCCTACCCGGACCAAAATGCGGCCTACGTCATCTTCACCAGTCTCGACGATGACAAGCGCAATGAGCGCCTCCTCCGGCAAGAGGTGAACACTGTCGTCCCGGCCAAGCCGGAGTTCATGCATTGGTCGGATCGCCTGGTCACCTGGACCCGGGAGGATCACCCGGCAGTCATGCCGAGCCTGGGTGGTTACGCCCGCGTACTCAACCCCACCATCGTCGCGCGGCGCACATGCAAGTTCTCCCAAGTCCTCATCGACGGCGGCAGCAGCATCAACATCCTCTACCGCGACACGATGACCAAGCTCGGCCTCAAGGCCGAGGACCTGGAGCCGACCCGAACGATCTTCCACGGCATCGTGCCCGGCCTCTCCTGCTCCCCCATTGACCGGGTCCGGCTAGACGTCCTATTCGGTGACGACAGCTACTTCCGGCGTGAACCGATCTGGTTCGAGGTGGTGGACCTATCCAACGCGTATCACGCGTTGCTTGGCCGGCCCGCGCTCGCCAAATTCATGGCGGTTCCCCACTACGCGTACCTGAAGATGAAGGTGCCGGGTCCCAAGGGCCTCATCACCGTCACCGGCGATTACCGCAAGTCCCTGGAGTGTGCCCGAGACGACGCCAAGTTGGACGAGTCACTGGTCATTGCCGAGGAACGGCGCCAGCTCGATCGGATCGTCGCCCTTGCAGGCGAGGCCTCCGCCGCGTCGATCCCGACCTCGGACCCGGCTGACGAGGCCGCCTTCAAACCCTCCAAGGAGATCAAGAAAGTGAAGCTCAACCCAGAAGACCCCAGCTGCAGCAAGTACGTCGTCGTAGGCGCTCGCCTCGACAGCAAATAGGAAGGCGAGCTCGTCGACTTCCTCCGTGAGAATCGGGACATCTTCGCATGGACCCCCAAGGACATGCCGGGTATCCCGAGGATGTACACCAAGCACAAACTTCACGTCCGCAAGGACGCCAAGCCCGTCCATCAACCTCTACGACGATTTTCCGAAGAAAACAGAAGAACCATTGGTGAAGAGGTTGCCAAGCTTTTGGCGGCCGGCTTCATAATGGAAGTGTTTCACCCCGAGTGGCTGGCCAACCCAGTCCTCGTCCTGAAGAAGAACAAGACCTGGCGCATGTGTATCGACTACACCAGCCTCAACAAGGCCTGTCCCAAGGATCCGTTCACCCTCCCGCGGATCGACCAAGTCATCGACTCGACCGCCGGGTGTGAGCTCCTGTCCTTCCTGGACGCTTACTCTGGCTACCACCAGATCAAGCTGGACCCGGCCGACGCCCTGAAGACGTCCTTTGTCACGCCCTTTAGGGCGTATTGCTACATCACCATGTCGTTCGGCTTGAAGAACGCCGGCGCCACCTTCCAATGCTGCACGCAGAAATGCCTGCTGCTGCAACTCGGCCGCAATATCCACGTGTACGTGGACGACTTCGTGGTGAAGACCAAGCAGCACCTCACACTCCTCGACGATTTGAAGGAAACATTCGCCAACCTCTGCGAATACAAGGTCAAGCTTAACCCGGAAAAATGCGTCTTCGACGTCCCAGTCGGAAAGCTACTCGGCTTCGTCATCTCGGAACGCGGCATTGAGGCGAACCCGGAGAAGATCAAGGCCATCGAGCGCATATGCAAGCCGGCTTGGCTGCGCGATGTCCAGAAGTTCACCGGATGCTTGGCCTCGGTCAGCCGGTTTCTAAGCCAGCTGGGCGAGAGGGCGCTGCCCCTGTACCAGCTGATGAAGAAGACGAGCCCATTCGAATGGAACGACAAGGCAGACAAGGCCTTCCAAGACCTCAAGCGCATGCTCTCCATCGCACCGGTCCTGGCTGCACCGACCGACAAGGAGCCGCTGTTGCTGTACATAGCCGCGACCTCACGAGCGGTCAGCACGGTGCTGGTGGTCGAGCGACCAGAGAAGGGCAAGATCCAAGCCGTCCAGCGCCCAGTCTACTACCTGAGCGAGGTGCTCTCCACCTCCAAGCAGAACTACCCGCACTACCAGAAGATGTGCTACGGCGTGTACCTCACCGCCAAGAAGCTGAAGCAGATTTGCAAGAGCACGTTGTCACCGTGGTCAGCACGGTGCCTATCGGAGAAATCATCAGGTGCCGGGATGCCTCCGGCCGGGTTGCCAAGTGGGCGATCCAGCTAGCCGGCCACACCATCCTCTATGAGCCCCGCACCTCGATCTAGTCTCAAGCCCTGGCCGACTTCCTCGTCAACTGGACCAAGACCCAGTACTTGCCACCGCCTCCCTACTCGACACTGCTACCTCTTTTAGCAATGTGTTGGTTTTCCCCAAAGAGGAAGGGATGATGCAGCAAAGTAGCGTAAGTATTTCCCTCAGTTTTTGAGAACCAAGGTATCAATCCAATAGGAGGCTACGCGCGAGTCCCTCGTACCTGCACAAAACAAATAAATCCTTGCAACCAACGCAAATAGGGGTTTTCAATCCCTATAGGGCCACTTACGAGAGTGAGATCTGATAGATATGATAAGATAATATTTTTGGTATTTTTATGATAAAGTTGCAAAGTAAAATAAAGTCAAAGTAAATAGCAAAGTAAATAACTAAGTAGTAGGAGATTGATATGATAAAGATAGACCCGGGGGCCATAGGTTTCACTAGTGGCTTCTCTCGAGAGCATAAGTATTCTACGGTGGGTGAACAAATTACTGTTGAGCAATTGACAGAATTGAGCATAGTTATGAGAATATCTAGGTCTGATCACGTATATAGGCATCACGTCCGAGACAAGTAGACCGACTCCTGCCTGCATCTACTACTATTACTTCACTCATCGACCGCTATCCAGCATGCATCTAGAGTATTGATACGTCTCCAACGTATCTATAATTTTTGATTGCTCCGTGCTATATTATCTACTGTTTTGGACATTATTGGGCTTTATTATCCACTTTTATATTATTTTTGGGACTAACCCATTAATCGGAGGCCCAGCCCAGAATTGCTGTTTTTGCATATTTCAGTGTTTCGGAGAAACAGAATATCAAACAGAGTCCAAACGGAATGAAACCTTCGGAAACGTGATTTTCTCATCAGATAAGATCTAGGAGACTTGGACCCTCCGTCAAGAAAGCCACGAGGCGGTCACGAGGGTGGAGGGCGCGCCCCCCCAGGGCGCGCCCCCCTGCCTCGTGGGCCCCTCGAAGCTCCACCGACGTACTCCTTCCTCGTATATATACCTACGTACCCCCAAACGATCGGGGACGGAGCCAAAAACCTAATTCCACCGCCGCAACTTTCTGTATCCACGAGATCCCATCTTGGGGCCTGTTCCGGAGCTCCGCCGGAGGGGGCATCGATCACGGAGGGCTTCTACATCATCATCCAAGCCCCTCCGATGAAGTGCGAGTAGTTTACTTCAGACCTACGGGTCCATAGTTAGTAGCTAGATGGCTTCTTCTCTCTTTGTGGATCTCAATACAATGTTCTCCCCCTCTCTTGTGAAGATCTATTCGATGTAATCTTCTTTTTGCGGTGTGTTTGTTGAGACCGATGAATTGTGGGTTTATGATCCAGTCTATCTATGAATAATATTTGAATCTTCTCTGAATTCTTTTATGTATGATTGGTTATCTTTGCAAGTCTCTTCGAATTATCAGTTTTGTTTGGCCTACTAGATTGGTTGTTCTTGCCATGGGAGAAGTGCTTAGCTTTGGGTTCGCTCTTGCGCTGTCCTTTCCCAGTGACAGAAGGGGCAGCAAGGCACGTATTGTATTGTTGCCATCGAGGATAACAAGATGGGGTTTTTATCATATTGCATGAAACTATCCCTCTACATCATGTCATCTTGGTTAAGGCGTTACTCTGTTTTTAACTTAATACTCTAGATTCATGCTAGATAGCGGTCGATGAGTGGAGCAATAGTAGTAGATGCAGGAAGGAGTCAGTCTACTTGTCTCGGACGTGATGCCTATATACATGATCATACCTAGATATTCTCATAACTATGCTCAATTCTGTCAATTGCTCAACAGTAATTTGTTCACCCACAGTAGAATACTTATGCTCTTGAGAGAAGCCACTAGTGAAACCTATGGCCCCCGGGTCTCTTTCTCATCATATCAATCTCCATCACTTTATTATTGCTTTGCTTTTTTTACTTTGCCTTTTACTTTTTACTTTTCATCTCTATACCAAAAATACCAATAATATTGTTTATCATCTCTATCAGATCTCACTTTCGCAAGTGACCGTGAAGGGATTGACAACCCCTAAGCATGTTGGTTGCGTTGAGCTATTGTTTTTGTGTAGGTACGAGGGACTCGCGCGTAGCCTCCTACTGGATTGATACCTTGATTCTCAAAAACTGAGGGAAATACTTATGCTACTTTGCTGCATCATCCTCCCCTCTTCGGGGAAATCCAACGCAGTGCTCAAGAGGTAGCAAGAAGAATTTCTGGCGCCGTTGCCGGGGAGTCTATGCAAAAGTCAACATACCAAGTACCCATCACAATCCCTATCTCCCGCATTACATTATTTGCCATTTGCCTCTTGTTTTCCTCTCCCCCACTTCACCCTTGCCGTTTTATTCGCCCTCTCTCTCTATCCTCCCTCTCTTTCTCTATTTGCCTCCTTTTGCCCGTTTTCTTTTTGTTTTCTCGTGTGTTAGTTTGCTAGCTTGTCGTTATGTCAAGTCCTTTACCTACTGACTCTATGTCTGAAATTGGGGAAATTATTGTCGATATGGACAATAATAATATCATGAAAAATTCTGATGCTCCTGCTAAAGAACCTACCATCTTTCATACAAGAAAATCCCGTGTTGGTAGTGGTAATATTATTGGAAAAGGAGTTATTCAAGATTTCTTTACTTTTGCCGGTGCTTTACCTTCTATGGGTAGTTCTATCCTTCACAGAACTAGTAGTCTTGCGGACGCTATTGCCATGCTTGCAGTTGAACTTGAAAGACAATTCATGCACATGCATCCTTCCATACAAAGGATTTTTCTGTAATTTTCTAATATTGAGCATTCTTCTGTTAAGCGTGCCGCTACTATGTTTTTGGCTCATGAGTTTAGATTCATAATAAAAGAAGCCAAAGAAATCTTTGCGCATTATAGGGTAGACGCTTGCCGTCCTCCCATAGAGGCTATCCTCTTTGATCAAGAAGAAATAATGCGTTTTTAATCTCTAGACTATGTTGCTTTCAATGAAAATCTTAGAAAAAGGGTTCCTACCAATGTTTTAGTTGATAGAATTTCTGAACTTAATGATGATTTGGCTATTCGAAATAATGAACTAGGATGAATTGGTTCAAAGTTCTTGAATATAGGCTCACAAAGTTCTGTCAAAAGAATGCTTATAATGATGAATTGGTTGTGCATTATGAAGGACCAAAGGAGGAACCTATACCTCCCAAGGTCGATCTTGGGGACTTTTGTCCCGTTAAATTTAGCCCTTTTGATTACTTTTGCTTGCCTCAAAGAAAACTTGCTGCCGAACGTAGAGAATATGAAATGAGTTTTAATAATCTATCTTACTATTATGGCAATACCTAGATCTATTCTTGCTTGTTACGCCTAGCTAGGGACGTTAAACGATATCGCTTGTTGGGAGACAACCCAATTTTATTTTTATTCCTTGCTTTTTGCTCCTGTTTAGTAATAAATAATTTATCTAGCCTCTGTTTTGGTTGTGTTTTTTGTGTTCAATTAGTGTTTGTGCCAAGTAGAACCGTTGGGAAGACTTGGGGAAAGTCTTGTTGAACTTGCTGTAAAAAACAGAAACTTTAGCGCTCACGAGAACTGCTGTCATTTTTATTTGGAAAGTGCTAGTTAATTAATTCTTTTTGAAGATGATTAATAGATAAATTTATCACGTCCCGAAATTTATTTTAGAATTTTTGGGGTTCCAGATCTTGCGCTAGCTACAGATTACTACAGACTGTTCTGTTTTTGACAGATTCTGGTTTTCGTGTGTTGTTTGCTTATTTTGATGAATCTATGGCTAGTAAAATAGTTTATAATCCATAGAGAAGTTGGAATACAGTAGGTTTAACACCAATATAAATAAAGAATGAGTTCATTACAGTACCTTGAAGTGGTCTTTTGTTTTCTTTCGCTAACGGAGCTCACGAGATTTTCTACTTTAAGTTTTGTGTTGTGAAGTTTTCAAGTTTGGGTAAAGATTTGATGGATTATGGAACAAGGATTGGCAAGAGCCTAAGCTTGGGGATGCCCATGGCACCCCAAGATAATCTAAGGACACCTAAAAGCCAAAGCTTGGGGATGCCGCGGAAGGCATCCCCTCTTTCGTCTACTTCTATCGGTAACTTTACTTGGAGCTATATTTTTATTCACCACATGATATGTGTTTTGCTTGGAGCGTCTTTTATGATTTGAGTCTTTGCTTGTTAGTCTACCACAATAATCCTTGCTGTACACACCTTTTGAGAGAGCCATACATGATTTGGAATTTGTTAGAATACTCTATGTGCTTCACTTATATCTTTTGAGCTTTATAGTTTTGCTCTAGTGCTTCACTTATATCTTTTAGAGCACGGTGGTGGATTTGTTTTATAGAAACTATTGATCTCTCATGCTTCACTTAGATTATTTTGAGAGTCTTAATAGCATGGTAATTTGCTTAAAATCCTAATATGCTTGGTATGCAATATTAATAATTAAACTTTCTTATAAGTGTGTTGAATACTAAGGAAAGTTTGATGCTTGATGATTGTTTTGAGATATGGAGGTAATAATATCAAAGTCGTGCTAGTTGAGTAGTTGTGAAATTGAGAAATGCTTGTGTTGAGGTTTGCAAGTCCCGTAGCATGCACGTATGGTAAACGTTATGCAACAAATTTGAAACATGAGGTGTTATTTGATTGTCTTCCTTATGAGTGGCGGTCGGGGACGAGCGATGGTCTTTTCCTACCAATCTATCCCCCTAGGAGCATGCGCGTAGTGCCGAGGTTTTTGATGACTTGTAGATTTTTGCAATAAGTATGTGAGTTCTTTATGATTAATGTTGAGTCCATGGATTATACGCACTCTCACCCTTCCATCCTTGCTAGCCTCTTCGGTACCGTGCATTGCCCTTTCTCACATTGAGAATTGGCGCAAACTTCGCCGGTGCATCCAAACCCCGTGATATGATACGCTCTTTCACACATAAACATCCTTATATATTCCTCAAAACAGCCACCATACCTACCTATTATGGAATTTCCATAGCCATTCCGAAATATATTGCCATGCAACTTTCCATCATTCCGTTCATCATGACACATTCATCATTGTCATATTGCTTAGCATGATCATGTAGTTGACATAGTATTTGTGGCAAAGCCACCGTTCATAATTCCTTCATACATGTCACTCTTGGTTCATTGCATATCCCGGTACACCGCTGGAGGCATTCATATAGAGTCATCTTTGTTCTAGTATCGAGTTGTAATCATTGAGTTGTAAATAAATAGAAGTGCGATGATCATCATTATTAGAGCATTGTCCCAAGTGAGGAAAAAAAAAAGGCCAAAAAAAAGAGAAGCCCCCCCCCAAAAAAGAGAAAGGCCATAAAAAGGAAAAGGCCCAAAAAAATGAGAGAAAAAGAGAGAAGGGACAATGTTACTATCCTTTTACCACACTTGTGCTTCAAAGTAGCACCATGATCTTCATAGTAGAGAGTCTCTCATGTTATCACTTTCATATACTAGTGGGAATTTTACATTATAGAACTTGGCTTGTATATTCCAACAATGGGCCTCCTCAAATTCCCTAGGTCTTCGTGAGCAAGCAAGTTGGATGCACACCCACTAGTTTCTTTTGTTGAGCTTTCATACATTTATAGCTCTAGTGCATCCGTTGCATGGCAATCCCTACTCCTTGCATTAACATCAATCGGTGGGCATCTCCATAGCCCACTGATTAGCCTCATTGATGCGAGACTTTCTCCTTTTTTGTCTTCTCCACATAACCCCCCTCATTATATTCTATTACACCCATAGTGCTATGTCCATGGCTCGCGCTCATATATTGCGGGAAAGCTTATAGGTTTGAGATTACTAAAGTATGAAACAATTGCTTGGCTTGTCATCGGGGTTGTGCATGATGAGAGCATTCTTGTGTGACAAAAATGAAACATGACTAAACTATATGATTTTGTAGGGATGAACTTTCTTTGGCCATGTTATTTTGAGAAGACATAATTGCTTAGTTAGTATGCTTGAAGTATTATCATTTTTATGTCAATATGAACTTTTGTCTTGAATCTTTTGGATCTGAATATTCATACCACAATTAAGAAGAATTACATTAAAATTATGCCAAGTAGCACTCCGCATCAAAAATTCTGTTTTTATCATTTACCTACTCGAGGACGAGCAGGAATTAAGCTTGGGGATGCTTGATACGTCTCCAACGTATCTATAATTTTTGATTGCTCCATGCTATATTATCTACTGTTTTGGACATTATTGGGCTTTATTATCCACTTTTATATTATTTTTGGGACTAACCTATTAACCGGAGGCCCAGCCCGGAATTGCTGTTTTTTGCCTTTTTCAATGTCTCGGAGAAACAGAATATCAAACTTAGTCCAAACGGAATGAAACCTTCGGAAACGTGATTTTCTCATCAGATAAGATCCAGGAGACTTGGACCCTCCATCAAGAAAACCACGAGACGGTCACGAGGGTGGAGGGCGCCCCCCCTAGGGTGCGCCCCCCTGCCTCGTGGGCCCCTCGAAGCTCCACCGATGTACTCCTTCCTCCTATATATACCTACGTACCCCCAAACGATCGAGGACGGAGCCAAAAACCTAATTCCACCGCCGCAACTTTCTGTATCCACGAGATCCTATCTTGGGGCCTGTTCCGGAGCTCCGCCGGAGGGGGCATCGATCATGGAGGGCTTGTACATCATCATCCAAGCCCCTCCGATGAAGTGTGAGTAGTTTACTTCAGACCTAAGGGTCCATAGTTAGTAGCTAGATGGCTTCTTCTCTCTTTTTGGATCTCAATACTATGTTCTCCCCCTCTCTTGTGGAGATCTATTCGATGTAATCTTCTTTTTGCGGTGTGTTTGTTGAGACAGATGAATTGTGGGTTTATGATCCAGTCTATCTATGAATAATATTTGAATCTTCTCTGAATTCTTTTATGTATGATTGGTTATCTTTGTAAGTCTCTTCGAATTTATCACACCCTAGCTAGTTCAAGCATTAGAGTGTGCATCATGTTTAAATTCCTCTTAAATTTGAAATGGGGAAGGCAGAAACCCCCAACACCCCCCTGGAAACAACTAGGGTTTACTAAAATTATTTTCAATGAACCTGAAATGCCCTTCTAAAAAGTTCACCCTCTTTGTCTTGGGTTAGAACCTCTGGCAAAATTGGTGCACAATTTTCTAGGTCAACAGAAGGTCAGTGAATTAAATCATAAGTATTTGAATTTGGGCAGTTAAATGCTATAAAATAATTTAAATGCTCAAATAATTCTGGAAATAAATGTTTGCTGTTGGAAATATTCTAAACAGAGCCCACAATTATTTTCAGGATTTTTGGAAACGTTTTAGTATTTTTAATAAAGCCCAACAGTTGCAGTTTAATAGAAAAAGAAAACAATCAGAAAAAAAGAGAGAGAGGGAAGCCCACCTGGGCCTTACCTGTGCTGGCCCAGCCCACCTGGCTCGGCCCAGCCGACTGGCCTTGCCAGTCGTCGTCCTCCTCCCGCCAGAAGGACGAGGAGCGCGTGGCCGGCGCCCGCGGCCACACGCCGGCCACCTCCTGCTTCTGCCGACGCCCTGGAGACGTCCAAGGATGCCACGCCGACACCCACGTCCCCCTCTCATCCTCCCTGACTCTCCCCCTCGTCTCCCTCACCCTCTCCCGCGATGGCCGAACGCGATCCTCGCCGCCATTCGCCGTAGACGTCACCAGAGCCACCCCCTCGACCCTCCGACAAGCCCAATAGCTCCGCCTCGTCGCCCAGGACCTCTCCGCTGACCCACGCGACTCCAAACACCGCCGAACACCGTCTTCGCCCTCGTCTGCAACCTCGAGCACTCGAGCCGTCTCCGGTCGATTCGACGCCGCCAGGACCTCCCCGAGCTCGCTGACCCCCTCTCCGACCCCGCTGTGAGCTCCTCTTCCTCTCCCCTAGCTCCCGTGCTCATTTGGCCTCTGTAGTCGCCACTTCCACCGCACCCGAAAGCTCCCCGCCGCCGACCATGGTGCCGTCGTGGCTAGAGCCACAGTGGCTCGAAGCCAAGCTCACCGTTGTGCTCAGCGCAGCACCAGGAGCCCGTAGCCACCACCAGCTCCTTCTCCCGTGCACCGTAGCGTCGAACCCAACCCCGTCTGAACTCCGGCCGTCGCTGTCGAGCTCGCCGGCGTCGTTTCCGGCGTCCCCGTGTCCAACCACTTGCACCACTGGATGCGGCAGCTCCCCAGCTACGCGTAGCACGTCTCCGCCGTCGTTTTGGTTGCCGGCAGCCCTCCGCCGCGTCTGGCCTCGCCGGCGGCTAAATGCCAACAGGCTTTGACCCGTTGACCGGTGGGTTTGACCGCTGATGTGGACTGGGTGGGCCTAGGTTGACTCCCCTGAGTCAATGACAAGTGGGCCCCCCTCTGCTAACTAAATCAAATTAGTTTTAACTAAAAATAATTAGTTTAATTAACTACTGACACGCGGGACCCACCAGTCAGGTTTGACCTGGACGTCTCCATTGACCACTGACGTCACCCTGACGTAATGCTGACGCAGTAATTAAATTACTGGAATTATTCTTATACAGGAAATTCCAGAAAATAGTCAAAACTTCTAAAAAACATAGAAAATCAACCATAGCTCCAAATGTAAAGAGTTATATATGAAAAATGATCAGAAAAGTTCAATCTATCCATCTGTAATGGTTTCATGCATGACAAAACAAGTTAACCTTGCTATTTAAGCAGAATAGGGTAATGCACTAATGCGGCTATGTTAAATGAACTAACCTCTGAACCTTTGGTTCAAATAAGCACATTCCTTTCTGTTATAGCTTGCATTATGCCAAGACACATTCATATTGCCATGTCATAGCATGCATCATATTGTTGCATATCGTCATGTGTTGATTGTGTTCCGATGTGTTCTTCGTGGTAGGTTTTGCCTCCGGGGATATTCACGAGTATCCAACTGAAGGGCAGTATCCCACTACCACTCCAACAGGCAAGCAACCCATTGATCATTCTGATACAAACCCATGTTCTCGCTTCTGCTCTTGTTTACTGCATTAAGACAACGCGATTCAAACTGCTGTGTGCTACGGTAGCTGAACCCTTATCCTGTACATGACCTGTCATTGCCACAGTAACTAGATGAAACCCACTAGCATGTGTAGGAGTTGATTGAGCCATGTATGTGATTCCTACCTTGCTATGCCTGCTATGCTTAGAGTTGTGTCAGGTCTGGTTCATCTGGGTGATGGGCTAGAGTGAAATGCTTATGCCGGTAATGTGAGGGATGTGTTGAACATGTTTTGGTAAAGGTATCAATGAGAGTCCATGTAGGAGTACATGGTGGGTTGTTTCATTGAGGCCGTCCATAAGAACTGAGATCTGTATGTGTGATTTAAGATGCAGTTACTACCGTACATTGGGCCCGAAACCAATGGACCCTCTCGGCTTCTTAATCACCCTAGTACTCTGTCCAGGAGTTGCAAATAGTTTCTGGTGTTTGTAGGTTATGTGTTGGCGGCCGTGCGTAGCGCTGACCCTAGGGGTAGGCTATGTTGCGGTAGATACACCATGGCACGGTGTACCGAGTCACCCGTTTGGTGTCTCGGGAACCCTGTTCACATCGTTTGGGGCCGTAAGTGGAAACCTCGGCCGGACTCCCTGCGGATGGAACCTGGATAGGCGATAAACCTGGACCAGAGACTTAAGTGTTTAGGTAGGCCGTGGCCGACACCCTCGCTGGGCTTCCGCTTGAAGGTTGCCGAGTACATGTCGTGTAAACGGCGGTAAGTGGTGAAAGCGTGTATGAAGAAGTACACACCTGCAGGGTATAAAACTATTCGAATAGCCGCGTCCTCGGTAAAGGACTACTTGGTTGCCTATGCAGTTCATAGACAAGTTAATGGATACTACTAAAAGACTCAAGATAAGTGTGAGTACCGAGGATGGCCCTCTCGTAGGATATGACGAGGGAGGATCCCGGTGGAGTATTGTGTTGGTGAGTAGTGGACTCGTGTGCGAAAACTATTTTACTGGTGGAGTTCCGTAGGATAGCTTAGCCAAGAGTCAAAGCTGGCTTGCTGCAATAACCCCACCACCTTCTTGAGAATAAGCATGTATAGTAGGTTCTGTTGTAAGACTTGCTGAGTACCTTGTACTCATGTTTGCTTAATTACTGTTTTTCAGACGAAAACACCGCCCCCTCCGATGGGTTCTACATAGACCTTGACGTCGACGAGTGACTTGCCACCCAGGTGGTGATCCTGGCCATGGAGGGCCCTATGTAGATAGACAGGCTTCGAGAAGCCTTCTTTCTTTCTAGAGTCTGTACTCAGACTAGTTGCTTCCGCATGTGCTTGTATGATTGTATGACTTGAGTGTTGGGTCATGTGACCCCTATCTGTATGAACATGTTATGTATGGCTCTCTAGAGCCTTTAAATAAAGTACTTGAGTTGTAGAGTTTTGTTGTGATGCCATGTTGTATGTACTCATATCGGGCATATTGTGTGTATGATTGAAATGCTTGGTATGAGTGGGATCCGACAATCTAGTTGTTTATCCTTGGCAGCCTTTCTTATGGGGAAATGTAGTCTAGTGTTCCTCGAGCCATAGTAGTCCGCTACAGCCCGGTTCACCGGAGTCCTACTAGCCCAGCACTACTGTTCAGGACACTTGACTGGCCGGCATGTGTTTCACTTCGTTCCTATGTCTGTCCCTTCGGGGAAATGTCACGCGGTGATTTCCGGAGTCCTGCCTAGCCTGCTACATCCCGGGTTCCCCGGAGTCCTGTTAGCCCAGTGCTACAGCCCGGAATCACTCGCTGATGATCGACATGCTCGATGTGATTCATGTATGCCTGTCTCCATAGGTCTGTGCCGCTTTGGGTTCATGACTAGCCATGTCGGCCCGGGTTCTCTGTCATATGGATGCTAGCGACACTATCATATACGTGAGCCAAAAGGCGCAAACGGTCCCGGGCCATGGTAAGGCAACACCCGTGGGATACCGTGCGTGAGGCCGCAACGTGATATGAGGTGTTACCGGCTAGATCGATGTGGCTTGGAATCGGGGTCCTGACAGCGTTGGCATCAGAGCCGGACTGCCTGTAGGTTCGTTGAGCCAAACTGGTCGATGTCGAGTCTGGAAATGCTTTAGTTATATGTAGGGGAATTGATTGTGGGAGGGAACGTAAGTCTCTTTTACTCCTTTACCCTATGCCCTCTGATCTGAGTCATTCTCTTCTCATTCAACGTGGGTTAAGGACTAGGCTCTCTTCTTCTATCAGGTTCACGTGTTACTAATCCGTAGTAGCTTATAGGATTGTTGTTACAAGCCCCAGTTCAGTTTCTACTATTTTAGTATGTTGCTAATTGGATCAGAACCTTGATATGATGTTGTTGAGTGGTATTGCGAACTGTTGTGGATGTCTCAAATCTTTTCCTGAGCATTTACAGCTGTTATGCCGTCCAATTTTCCCTAGAAATTCTGATGTCTTGCATTGTGGTTGTGCTTTCAGATGGCCAACCATGTTCAAAACCAAGTGGTTCGCCTGACCCGGTGCCTCGACGTGCCCGGTCATACTGCTATGTTAGTCCGGGTAATGATCGAGACTGGTTACCGTTGGTATCCCGAATACATCGTCGAAGAGCAATTCCGAGACTTTAATCAAAGCCAATATTTCTGCACCGTCAGGATATTTCCTTCTTATCCTGGATCTACCGTGCCCCTTCACTGTTCCTATGGACTCGGGGTTACTGTTGAGATGGCTGTGCAGGATGCTGCCTATTCCATGATGACCATCATGCGAGTCCGGACTGGCCTGCTTCGGAACACCGACTTCCGTTACATGCCAGCTTCACTTCCGGGAGCGCAAGGGTATCTTCAGGCTATCTATGCTGACTCCACTCAGGAGGACTCATTAACTCGTACCACTGCTGAGATGCTCGAAGATAAGGACCGAGAGAATCGGGCCTTGAGGCTGGAGCTTTTCAATACCCGTGCTGATCATTGGGCTACATTGACTCGGTTTGCACATGCGGTGCAAGCTGGATGTATGGATACAAGGGATCTGTATCCTGTGAGATCTGCTTTGCCAGACATGGTGGATTGGCGTGATGTGGGAGGCATCACCCCACCCCGTGGTCCCCGCAGGCCACCGTTTATTGGTCCAAGACCTCATCCTAGCCCCTATGGTCCACAGGCTCCTCAGGACCGTCTGTTCCCGGATGGTCACGTTGAACTTCCAGGCTATGGAGGTGACTTCTATGAGGACTACTACGGAGCTGTCTGAGTTAGTAGTAGTACCATTAGTATTGTAATAGTTGTATCTTCACTGTCCCGCGTGACTTGTGGACTACGACTTGGTGTGTAATCAATTCCGGAGGTGTAGTCAAATAATGTATAGGAGCTTGGAATGCCTCCGATGAGATGTAACGTCTTCCATCATAGTTGTACTGTAGCTTGGGCTTGTACTAAACTATGTATGATGTGTATGACCGTTGGTATATATATGGCAGTCTTATATTACCATGACATACGGATGAACATCTCTGCATTCCGTGTTATCCATTACATTCTGCACTTCCTTGCTAAGTTTGAGCCATCATTGTCTAAACCGTTGTCTTGTTTTCTCCTAGGATGGTCAACACCCGCAGCAACCCTGCTGTCTCGGAGCAGGGTGAAGCCAGTGCAGCTAGGGGTGAAAATCTGCCTCACCCGCCTTCTCTGGCCGAAGTGATGCTGGAGGCGGAAAGAAACAAGCGTGAGACTAACCGCCTGCTAGAGCAGATTGAGCAGAACACTGCACGCCACCCACGAAATGACTTGGTGTCAATCAATGACTTTATCAAGCTGTACCCACCAAAGTTTAACCATTCCGTCGAGCCCCTCGACGCGGATGACTGGCTTCGCAGCATCACCCACAAGCTACGTTCTGCCAACGTAGCCGAAGCCGACAAGGTTACTTACGCTGCCTACCATCTCGAAGGCCCTGCTAGCCTCTGGTGGGAGAATTTTGAAGCTATGCGCCCGGTCAGCCAAGTCACTACTTGGGCTGAATTCAGTGAGGCTTTCCGTGAGCATCACATTCTGGAAGGTCTCATGGATCGCAAGAGGGAGGAGTTCTGCAACTTCACCCAAGGAAGACTGACTGTGGATGCTTATAGTCGTGAATTTGGGAATCTGGCACGTTATGCCCCTGAAGAGGTATCTACTGACGCTAAGAAGCAGGCAAGGTTCCATAAGGGACTTAGCCCTGAGCTTCGCCGCGATCTTCGTCTGCACGAGTGCACCTCCTTTCAGAAGTTGGTCAATAAAGCCATCAGTGCTGAGACAGGCTAGACTGATTATGACGCTTCACGCAAGCACTCCCGTGATTTTGGCTCTTCATCCGGCTCTGGAGCTCAGAAGTGCCGGGTGTGGATTCCAAGCACGGCACTGCCACCCAGGTTCATCCTGAGGCCATCCTTTGAGGCGCTTCGTCCCAACCAGCAATTTGCACCGCCCAAGCCCTATGGTGGCCCCGCTGCTAATGCTGCTCCACGCCCCAATGTGGTGACATGCTTTAAGTGTGGAGAGCCGGGTCACTATAGCCGAGAGTGTCCCCAGAACAACAACCCCATTCAAACTGGAAAGTCCGTTGGCCGTGGTAAGCCTGCGGGAAATACATTCTACGCCAAGCCGGTCACCACTGCCCGTGGCCATGTCAACTATGTTTCAGCCGAGGAGGCTCATGAGGATCCCAACATCGTCCTTGGTACGCTCCTTGTTAACTGCCATCTGGCATCTGTTCTTTTCGATACTGGAGCATCTCATTCATTCATATCTGAGAACTATGCTCGATTGCATAACACGACATTCCGTGACATGCCCACTTCCATGGTAATTCAAACTCCGGGTTCCAAATGGCAAACTTCTAGAGTAAGCCATGGGAACGAAATTCTTGTCGATAGACTTGTCTTCCTTGCATCCTTAATAGCTCTCAAGTCCATGGGCATAAACATCATCTTGGGTATGGACTGGATGTCAGCTCATTATGCTAAGATTGATTGTGCCACTAGAACCATTCAACTTACTCACCCATCGGGCAAGACAGTCAATGTCTTAACTCGAGTGGCCAAGCGCCAGCTTTACTCCCTAAATGCCAACCCCCTTCCAAACCTTGAGGATGTTCCGATAGTCCGAGACTTTCCGGATGTCTTTCCAGAAGAACTGCCAGGTGTTCCACCTGACAGGGATGTCGAGTTTGTGATAGACCTTGTTCCAGGAACCGTTCCAATTTCTAGAAGACCCTACAAGATGGCACCCTTAGAACTAGCCGAGCTTAAAAACCAACTCGATGAGTCCTTGAAAAAGGGTTTCATCCGTCCTAGTTCCTCTCCTTGGGCTTGCCCCGTCCTCTTCGTCAAGAAGAAGGATGGAACGGATCGAATGGTTGTAGATTATCGACCTGTCAACTTGGTCACCATCAAGAACAAGTATCCGCTTCCCAGGATCAACGATCTATATGATCAGCTCGCTGGATCCTCAGTCTTCTCCAAGATGGATTTGAGGTTGGGCTACCATCAAATCAAAATCAGAAATGGGGACATTCCCAAAACGGCCTTTCTTACTCGTTATGGCTAATACGAGTACACTGTTATGTCCTTCGGTTTAACCAATGCCCCAGCTACCTTCTCCCGGTTAATGAACTCAGTTTTCATGGAGTACTTGGATAAATTCGTCATAGTATACCTTGATGACATACTCATCTACTCCAAGAATGAAGAGGAACATGCCGAACATCTAAGGCTGGTATTGATGAAACTTCGAGAGCATCGCCTTTATGCCAAATTCTCCAAGTGTGAATTTTGGTTGCCAGAAGTGACCTATCTAGGCCATGTAATCTCTGGCAAGGGTATTGCTGTCAATCCCGAGCGAGTTCAAGCCGTCCTTGATTGGACTCCACCTGAGACGGTCAAGCAAGTTCGGAGCTTCCTTGGCTTAGCGAGCTATTGCCGCCGCTTCGTCGAGAATTTCTCCAAGGTTGCTAAACCTCTAACTGAACTCCTCAAGAAAGATAAAAAGTTCGAGTGGACTCCACAGTGCGAGTTCAGATTTCAGGAACTGAAAAGACGCCTGACATCTGCTCCCGTACTGGTACCGCCAGATTTCTCCAAGGACTTTATTATCTATTGCGACGCCTCGCGACAAGGACTAGGTTGCATACTCATGCAAGATCGTCAGGTAATTGCCTATGCTTCACGGCAATTACACCCACATGAGGAAAATTATCCCACACATGATCTAGAGCTTGCAGCTATAGTCCATGCACTTAAAACTTGGCGACATTACCTCCTCGATAATCGTTGCGAGATCTTCACCGATCACCAAAGTTTGAAATATATCTTCACCCAACCAGACTTGAATCTCAGGCAAAGACGTTGGGTCGAGTTGATCTCGGATTACGACTTAGGAATAACTTACACCCCGGGCAAAGCCAATGTCATGGCTGATGCGCTAAGCCGTAAGTCCTATTGTAACAACCTGATGTTACAACAAAGTCAACCACTTCTCCATGAGGAATTTCGTAAGCTAAATCTTCACATTGTTCCTCGAGGATTCCTATCCACCCTGGTGGCGAAACCTACCCTTATGGATCAGATCATCAAGGCACATAAGGTAGATCCGGGAATCTCCCATATTAAGAGAAACATTAAGAAAGGAGTCGCGAATTGTTTCTCCATTGATGATCAAGGTGTCATATACTTTGGAAATCGCCTAGTGGTTCCAAAGGCACAAAACCTGAGGCGGCTGATCCTTAAGGAAGCTCATGAATCCCCTCTCACCATTCATCCCGGTAGTACTAAAATGTATCAAGACCTACGCCAGAGGTTTTGGTGGACTAGGATGAAGAGAGAAATCGCTCAATACATTGCTAATTGCGACGTTTGTCGTCGTGTTAAAGCAGAGCATCAACGGCCTGCTGGCACCCTTCAACCTTTGGCTATTCCTGAATGGAAATGGGATAAAATCAGTATGGATTTCATCACTGGGTTTTCCAGGACCAAGAGAGGGAATAATGCCATATTCTTCGTGATCGACCGACTTTCCAAAGTAGCCCATTTCCTACCTGTTCGTGAGAGTATCACCGCTAGCCAGCTAGCCGATTTATACATCTCCCGAATAGTGTCTCTTCATGGTGTCCCATTGGAAATTAACTCAGACCGTGGGAGTCTCTTGACCTCTCGATTTTGGGAAAGTTTCCAAAATGCTATGGGAACTCGTCTCTCTTTTAGTACCGCCTTCCATCCTCAATCAAGTGGTCAAGTAGAACGAGTTAATCAAATTCTGGAAGATATGCTCCGAGCTTCTGTTATCTCGTTCGGAATGAGTTGGGAGAAATGCCTTCCATTCGCGGAGTTTGCTTATAACAATAGTTATCAAGCCAGCTTGGGCAAGGCGCCTTTCGAAGTTCTCTATGGACGAAAATGTTGAACGCCTCTTAACTGGTCAGAAACCGGGGAAATACAACTCTTTGGCCCGGATATGATTCAGGAAGCAGAAGAGCAGGTTCGCGCTATTCGTGAGAAATTGAAAACAGCCCAATCTCGTCAAAAGAGTCAATATGATCGTAAACATAAGCCTATGACTTATGAAGTCGGCGAGAAGGCTTACCTTCGGGTCACTCCGTTAAAGGGAACCCATCGTTTCGGTATCAAAGGCAAATTGGCTCCTCGTTACATTGGACCCTTTCGCATTCTTGCCAAATGAGGAGAAGTTGCCTACTAATTGGAACTACCTTTGCATCTTTCCAGAGTTCACGATCTCTTCCACGTTTCTCAACTCAGGCGTTGCTTCGCGGATCCCATCCGTGGAGTGGACCACGAAACGCTTGATCTACAAGATAACCTCTCCTATCGGGAATATCCCGTTCGTATCCTTGATCAAGCCGAGCGTACCACTCGACGTCATAATATCAAGTTTCTCAAGGTTCAATGGTCACACCATTCCGAGAAAGAAGCCACTTGGGAAAGGGAGGATCGTCTTCGACTCGAGTACCCCACCTTCTTTTCGGAGGATCCTAAATCTCGGGACGAGATTCTTTTGAGTGGGGGTGAGTTGTCACACCCTAGCTAGTTCAAGCATTAGAGTGTGCATCATGTTTAAATTCCTCTTAAATTTGAAATGGGGAAGGCAGAAACCCCCAACACCCCCCTGGAAACAACTAGGGTTTACTAAAATTATTTTCAATGAACCTGAAATGCCCTTCTAAAAAGTTCACCCTCTTTGTCTTGGGTTAGAACCTCTGGCAAAATTGGTGCACAATTTTCTAGGTCAACAGAAGGTCAGTGAATTAAATCATAAGTATTTGAATTTGGGCAGTTAAATGCTATAAAATAATTTAAATGCTCAAATAATTCTGGAAATAAATGTTTGCTGTTGGAAATATTCTAAACAGAGCCCACAATTATTTTCAGGATTTTTGGAAACGTTTTAGTATTTTAATAAAGCCCAACAGTTGCAGTTTAATAGAAAAAGAAAACAATCAGAAAAAAAGAGAGAGAGGGAAGCCCACCTGGGCCTTACCTGTGCTGGCCCAGCCCACCTGGCTCGGCCCAGCCGACTGGCCTTGCCAGTCGTCGTCGTCCTCCCGCCAGAAGGACGAGGAGCGCGTGGCCGGCGCCCGCGGCCACACGCCGGCCACCTCCTGCTTCTGCCAACGCCCTGGAGACGTCCAAGGATGACACGCCGACACCCACGTCCCCCTCTCATCCTCCCTCACTCTCCCCCTCGTCTCCCTCACCCTCTCTCGCGATGGCCGAGCGCGATCCTCACCGCCATTCGCCGTAGACGTCACCAGAGCCACCCCCTCGACCCTCCGACAAGCCCAATAGCTCCGCCTCGTCGCCCTGGACTTCTCCGCTGACCCACGCGACTCCAAACACCGCCGAACGCCGTCTTCGCCCTCGTCTTCAACCTCGGGCACCCGAGCCGTCTCCGCTCAATTCGACGCTGCCAGGACCTCCCCGAGCTCGCTGACCCCCTCTCCGACCCCGCTGTGAGCTCCTCTTCCTCTCCCCTAGCTCCCGTGCTCGTTCGGCCTATGTAGTCGCCACTTCCACCGCACCCGAAAGCTCCCCGCCGCCGGCCACGGCGCCGTCGTGGCTAGAGCCACAGTGGCTCGAAGCCAAGCTCACCGTTGTGCTCAGCGCAGCACCAAGAGCCCGTAGCCACCACCAGCTCCTTCTCCCGTGCACCGTAGCGTCGAACCCAACCCCGTCCGAACTCCGGCCGTCGCTGTCGAGCTCGCCGGCGTCGTTTCCGGCATCCCCGTGTCCAACCACTTGCACCACTGGATGCGGCAGCTCCCCAGCTACGCGTAGCACGTCTCCGCCGTCGTTTTGGTTGCCGGAGCACAAAACCCGCAGCCCTCCGCCGCGTCTGGCCTCGTCGGCGGCTAAACGCCGGCAGGCTTTGACCCGTTGACCGGTGGGTTTGACCGCTGATGTGGACTGGGTGGGCCCAGGTTGACTCCCCTGAGTCAATGACAAGTGGGCCCCCCTCTGCTAACTAAATCAAATTAGTTTTAACTAAAAATAATTAGTTTAATTAACTACTGACACGCGGGACCCACCAGTCAGGTTTGACCTGGACGTCTCTGTTGACCACTGACGTCACCCTGACGTAATGCTGATGCAGTAATTAAATTACTGGAATTATTCTTATACAGGAAATTCCAGAAAATAGTCAAAACTTCTAAAAATCATAGAAAATCAACCATAGCTCCAAATGTAAAGAGTTATATATGAAAAATGATCAGAAAAATTCAATCTATCCATCTGTAATGGTTTCATGCATGACCAAACAAGTTAACCTTGCTGTTTAAGCAGAATAAGGTAATGCACTAATGCGGCTATGTTAAATGAACTAACCTTTGAACCTTTGGTTCAAATAAGCACATTCCTTTCTGTTATAGCTTGCATTAGGCCAAGACACATTCATATTGCCATGTCATAGCATGCATCATATTGTTGGATATCTTCATGTGTTGATTGTGTTCCGATGTGTTCTTCGTGGTAGGTTCTGCCTCCGAGGATATTCACGAGTATCCAACTGAAGGGCAGTATCCCACTACCACTCCAACAGGCAAGCAACCCATTGATCATTCCAATACAAACCCATGTTCTCGCTTCTGCTCTTGTTTACTGCATTAAGACAACGCGATTGAAACTGCTGTATGCTACGGTAGCTGAACCCTTATCCTCTACATGACCTGTCATTGCCACAGTAACTAGATGAAACCCACTAGCATGTGTAGGAGTTGATTGAGCCATGTATGTGATTCCTACCTTGCTATGCCTCCTATGCTTAGAGTTGTGTCAGGTCTGGTTCATCTGGGTGATGGGCTAGAGTGAAATGCTTATGCCGGTAATGTGAGGGATGTGTTGAACATGTTTTGGTAAAGGTATAGATGAGAGGCCATGTAGGAGTACATGGTGGGTTGTTTCATTGAGGCCGTCCATAAGAACTGAGATCTGTATGTGTGATTTAAGATGCAGTTACTACCGTACATTGGGCCCAAAAACAATGGACCCTCTCAGCTTCTTAATCATCCTAGTACTCTGTCCAGGAGTTGCAAATAGTTTCTGGTGTTTGTAGGTTATGTGTTGGCGGCCGTGCGTAGCGCTGACCCTAGGGGTAGGCTATGTTGCGGTAGATACACCGTGGCACGGTGTACCGAGTCACCCGTTTGGTGTCTCGGGAACCCTGTTCACATCGTTCGGGGCCGTAAGTGGAAACCTCAGCCGGACTCCCTGTGGATGGAACCTGGATAGGCGATAAACCTGGACCAAAGACTTAAGTGTTTAGGTAGGCCGTGGCCGACACCCTCGCTGGGCTTCCGCTTGAAGGTTGCCGAGTACATGTCGTGTAAACGGCAGTAAGTGGTGAAAGCGTGTATGAAGAAGTACACACCTGCAGGGTATAAAACTATTCGAATAGCCGCGTCCTCGGTAAAGGACTACTTGGTTGCCTATGCAGTTCATAGACAAGTTAATGGATACTACTAAAAGACTCAAGATAAGTGTGAGTACCGAGGATGGCCCTCTCGTAGGATGACGAGGGAGGATCCTCGGTGGAGTATTGTGTTGGTGAGTAGTGGACTCGTGTGCGAAAACTATTTTACTGGTGGAGTTCCGTAGGATAGCTTAGCCAAGAGTCAAAGCTGGCTTGTTGCAATAACCCCACCACCTTCTTGAGAATAAGCATGTATAGTAGGTTCTGTTGTAAGACTTGCTGAGTACCCTTGTACTCATGTTTGCTTAATTACTGTTTTCAGACGAAAACACCGCCCCCTCCGATGGGTTCTACCGTAGACCTTGACGTCGACGAGTGACTTGCCACCCAGGTGGTGATCCTGGCCATGGAGGGCCCTATGTAGATAGACAGGCTTCGAGAAGCCTTCTTTCTTTCTAGAGTCTGTACTCAGACTAGTTGCTTCCGCATGTGCTTGTATGATTGTATGACTTGAGTGTTGGGTCATGTGACCCCTATCTGTATGAACATGTTATGTATGGCTCTCTAGAGCCTTTAAATAAAGTACTTGAGTTGTAGAGTTTTGTTGTGATGCCATGTTGTATGTACTCATATCGGGCATATTGTGTGTATGATTGAAATGCTTGGTATGAGTGGGATCCGACAATCTAGTTGTTTATCCTTGGCAGCCTTTCTTATGGGGAAATGTAGTCTAGTGTTCCTCGAGCCATAGTAGTCCGCTACAGCCCGGTTCACCGGAGTCCTGCTAGCCCAGCACTACTGTTCAGGACACTTGACTGGCCGGCATGTGTTTCACTTCGTTCCTATGTCTTTCCCTTCGGGGAAATGTCACGCGGTGATTTCCGGAGTCCTGCCTAGCCTGCTACAGCCCGGGTTCCCCGGAGTCCTGTTAGCCCAGTGCTACAGCCCGGAATCACTCGCTGATGATCGACATGCTCGATGTGATTCATGTATGCCTGTCTCCATAGGTCTGTGCCGCTTTGGGTTCACGACTAGCCATGTCGGCCCAGGTTCTCTGTCATATGGATGCTAGCGACACTATCATATACGTGAGCCAAAAGGCGCAAACGGTCCCGGGCCATGGTAAGGCGACACCCGTGGGATACCGTGCGTGAGGCCGCAAAGTGATATGAGGTGTTACCGGCTAGATCGATGTGGCTTGGAATCGGGGTCCTGACAGAATTATCAGTTTGGTTTGGCCTACTAGATTGATTGTTCTTGCCATGGGAGAAGTGCTTAGCTTTGGGTTCGATCTTGCGGTGTCCTTTCCCAGTGACAGAAGGGGCAGCAAGACACGTATCGTATTGTTGCCATCGAGGATAACAAGATGGGTTTTTTTTTATCATATTGCATGAAACTATCTCTCTACATCATGTCATCTTGCTTAAGGCGTTACTCTGTTTTTAACTTAATACTCTAGATGCATGCTGGATAGCGGTCGATGAGTGGAGTAATAGTAGTAGATGTAGGCAGGAGTCGGTCTACTTGTCTTGGACATGATGCCTATATACATGATCATAACTAGATATTCTCATAACTATGCTCAATTCTGTCAATTGCTCAACAGTTATTTGTTTACCCACCGTAGAATACTTATGCTCTCGAGAGAAGCCACTAGTGAAACCTATGGCCCCCGGGTCTCTTTCTCATCATATCGATCTCCATCACTTTATTATTGCTTTGCTCTTTACTTTGCCTTTTACTTTTTTACTTTGCATCTCTATACCAAAAATACCAAAAAATATTATTTATCATCTCTATCAGATCTCACTTTCGTAAGTGACCGTGAAGGGATTGACAACCCCTAAGCGTGTTGGTTGCGCTGAGCTATTGTTTTTGTGTAGGTACGCGGGACTCGCGCGTAGCCTCCTACTGGATTGATACCTTGGTTCTCAAAAACCGAGGGAAATACTTACACTACTTTGCTGCATCATCCTCTCCTCTTCGGGGAAATCCAACGCAGTTCTCAAGAGGTAGCAAGTATTAAGTTAAAAACAGAGTAACGCCTTAAGCAAGATGACATGATGTAGAGGGATAGACTCATGCAATATGAAGAAAACCCCATCTTGTTATCCTCGATGGCAACAATACAATACGTGCCTTGCTGCCCTTACTGTCATCGGGAAAGGACACCGCAAGATTGAACCCAAAGCTAAGCACTTCTCCCATTGCAAGAAAGATCAATCTAGTAGGCCAAACCAAACTGATAATTCGGAGAGACTTGCAAAGATAACCAATCATACATAAAAGAATTCAGAGAAGATTCAAATATTATTCATAGATAGACTTGATCATAAACCCACAATTCATCGATCTCAACAAACACACCGCAAAAAGATTACATCGAATAGATCTCCACAAGAGAGGGGGAGAACATTGTATTGAGATCCAAAAAGAGAGAAGAAGCCATCTAGCTACTAACTATGGACCCGTAGGTCTGAAGTAAACTACTCACACTTCATCGGAGAGGCTATGGTGTTGATGTAGAAGCCCTCCGTGATCGATGCCCCCTCTGGCGGAGCTCCGGAACAGGCCCCAAGATGGGATCTCATGGATACAGAAAGTTACGGCAGTGGAATTAGGGTTTTGGCTCCTGTTCTGATCGTTTGGGGGTACGTGGATATATATAGGAGGAAGAAGTACGTCGGTGGAGCAACAGGGGGCCCACAAGGGTGGAGGGTGCGCCTGGGGGGGAGGGGGGGCAGGCGCGCCCCCTACCTCATGGCCTCTTGTTAGTTGGCTTGACGTAGGGTGCAAGTCTCCCGAGTTGTATTCAGTGAGAAAATCACGTTCCCGAAGGTTTCATTCCATTTGGACTCTGTTTGATATTCCTTTTCTTCGAAACCCTAAAACAAGCAAAAAACAACAATTCTGGGCTGGTCCTCCGGTTAATAGGTTAGTCCCAAAAATAATATAAAAGTGGATAATAAAGCCCAATAATGTCCAAAACAATAGATAATATAGCATGGAGCAATCAAAAATTGTAGATACGTTGGAGACGTATCAGACGCATTGGCGGATGCACTTCGACAGGTCCAAGATGCGACTCGGCCTAGGGGCCGACATCGTACTATCATCCCCGAAGGGCGACCAGCGCTGCTACGCGCTCCAGATCCACTTCGCCGCCTCCAACAACGTCGCCGAGTACGAAGCCCTTGTGCACAACCTCCGGCTTGCCAAGGAACTCGGCATCTGGCGCATCCTATGCTACGGCAACTCGGACCTGGTGGTGCAACAGTGCTCCGGCGAGTGGGACGCCCGCGACCCCAACATGGCAAGCTACCGCTTCCTCGTCCAGAAGCTGTCCGGATCTTTCGAGGGCCGCGAGTTCCTCCACGTCCCGCGCACGAAGAACGAAGCAGCCAACACGCTCGCCAAGATCGCCTCGTCATGGCAAGCCATCCTGTCCGGCGTCTCCCTCGAGCACCTGCACAAGCCATCCGTCAAGCCATCGCCGGACTCCGAGTCCATCCATGTCCCAGACGGCCCGGCCGCACCTCAACCCGGCCCGGGGACTGCTGAACCCGGCCCGGGGACTGCTCCGCTTAACCCGGCCACCATCATCCTAGACCCGGCCTTCGCCACACCCGACCCGGGGGCTGCTCAACCCGGCTCGGGGGCTGCCGACTCGGCCCCCACCCTGGTGGCCGTCTTCGCCGTGGTTACGGCTCCATCTTGGGCCCTGCCAATATAAGAATTTTTTGGAGAACGGGGTTCTCCCCATGGACGAGACCGAGGCTCAGCAAGTGCAACACCGGGCGTCTGCCTACAGCATCATCAACAATGAGCTCGTCAAGCGCAGCTCCACCGGCGTGTTCCAGCACTGCGTCGAGCAGGAACGGGGCATCGACATCCTTCGCGACATACATCAGGGCGAGTGCGGGCATCACGCCGCATCACGATCCCTGGTGGCCAAGGCGTTCCGCCACGGTTTCTACTGGCCCACGGCCCTCGAAGATGCCGAGTCGCTCGTCCTCAAGTGTGAGGGGTGCCAGCGCTTCAGCAAACGCAGCCACCAGCCGGCGTCAGCACTCCGCACCATACCGATCGCCTGGCCCTTCGCGGTCTGGGGACTCGACATGGTGGGACCCTTCAAAACCGCTCGAGGCGGCATGCCACACTTGATGGTGGCAGTAGACAAATTCACCAAGTGGATCGAGGCAAGACCAATCAAGAAACTGGACGGGCCAACGGCCGTCCGGTTCATCAAGGACATAGCGGTGCGCTACGGCATGCCAAACAACATCATCACCGACAACGGCACCAACTTCGCCAAGGGCGCGCTCGAACAATACTGCTCCGTCTCCGTCATCCACCTCGACCTGGCCTCCGCTGCGCATCCGCAGTCCAACGGGCAAGTCGAACGGGTCAATGGACTCATCCTGTCCGGCATCAAGCCGCGACTCATCGAGCCACTCATCCGCTCACCCGGCAGCTGGCTTGACGAGTTGCTAGCCATTCTCTAGAGTCTACGCACCACGCCAAATCGGTCGACCGGGTTCACCCCGTTCTTCCTCGTCTACGGAGCCGAAGCCGTCATCCTGACAGACGTCGAGTTTGACTCGCCGCGCGCCGCGATGTACACCGAAGCTGAAGCCAGAGAAGCTCGCGAAGATGACGTCGACCTGCTCGAAGAAGTACGCCTCCTGGCACTCAGTCGCTCGGCCATCTACCAGCAAGGCCTGAGGCACTACCACAGCAAGAAGATCAAGCCCATTGCGTTCCGTGAGGGCGACCTCGTCCTCCGACTCGTCCAAGAGCAGGCAGGCCAGCACAAGCTGTCTCCTCCATGGGAGGACCCATTCATCGTGAGCTGGGCCTTGCGCGACCGCAACGCCTACTACCTCATTGATGCACGCAAGTCAAGGAAGCGCAAGAAGGACACCACCGGTGAAGAAACGACCCAGCCGTGGAACGCGGAACTCCTCCGCCTATTTTACAGTTAGCCGCACGAGCGTATATATCATTGCCTTTTGTAAACGCATGAAACTGCAGGGTCCCCGAACAAGACTCGGGGGATGCCTTTTGTCGACCAATTTATTGTGTCCTATTTTCTTGCATCACTATACCATTGAACTCGGCCACCGGTCCAACTCGCTCGACCCGGGGGCTCGGGGGCTGGCCGGCTCGGTCGCCACCCAGCCGCCTTACTTGGTGATTCCTGATAAAGTTAAGACGCCGTGGTCCCCCACTTCGCCCTAAAGCCACAGGTCCAGCTTTGGTTGTTGGCTGGCAAGCACAACGGGCCAAAGCTTCTTTACGCTTCATACACTAAGTCAAAGGCTACCGGGTCGATTAACCCGGCTAACCATTCATCAAATGAACAGCCGCACGACCGGCTGCCCGCCAACCGGCTTCGCCGGATTGCCACCAGCCGGCCAAGTGGGTGTTTCGCTCACGCTCAACGTTTCGAGGAACCCAAGTCCTGCGCACTCCTCTCAAAGAACCGAACTCCTTGTCATGGACCGGAGCTTCGGCCGTTTGACTCGCGTGGGGGGGGGGGTTGAGAAAGGAAAAACGCATGAAATGGTCCAAAAAACGGAAGGCAAAAAGCGAAGGCACCCACAACATGTACACAAATATTTAAGGAAAGGCCCATGGCCCGAGTTCATTACACCCTAAAAACCCCCAGTGGGTGGGTGGACCTGCTATTTAACAAAATTCTACAAAGTGTCTCAGGCATCTCCAGCGCCACGTCGCGACATCGACAGCTCTCCCCTGGCGGCCTCCAAGTCTGGCGAGGCGCCGATGTCCTCCTCAGCACCCGCGTCGTGGTAGACGCCCGTCTCCTCCGAGCTCCCCTCCGGATCATGGAGGAGCAAGCCTTAGTCTTCGCCATCCACGGCCCTGCCGTCTTCCATCCGTTCTGGATGGAACTCGTCGTGGAAGGCAAACTCAGCGATGTAGCTGGCCTGGGAGGCGATCCGGCCGGCTTGCTCCTGCAAGTGCTCCTCCGAACCGGCCCGCTGGCCCATCAACGCGTCCAGCTGCAGGTCCGAATGCTAGGACAACGCGAACCGGAGCGCCATCTCAGCACCGGCACGAGCGGCGGAGACGCGCCACTCGTCAAGCCGGTCCGGACCCATCTCCAACCAACGCGCCAGGCGCGAGAAGCTGCTCGGTTCGACGGAGCCCGGCCATAGGGCCGCCGTCATCGTGGTGCCAGCCTGGGACAGCCGCCCCAGCTGCGCTCCTAGGGCCTGCAGGCGGGCCTCAGCAGCGGCAACGATCTCCGGGAAGGTCCAGGCCACCCGCGGATCCGTCCCGGACCCAACGACGCCGGTCGGGTCGCGCTGATGGCGAACAGCTTCCTCCGCCAGCCGCTGCGTCTCCGGGAAGGCCCCTGCCGCAAAGAAAGAAGCAAGTTAGAAGAACAACAACAAGGAAGAAAGGCCGGATCCCGACCCGGCGAACGACAAAGAAAAAGCACTTACTGGAGAAGGACTCTTCCAGGTGCTGCGCTTCAAGCAATGTACCACACCGCCCCCGTTCGATGGCGCGATCGCGCTCCTTGAGCGCCTTCTCCAGATCGGCCGCCTTGGCAAGGGCCGCCTTCAGCTCGGCGTCCTTGTCTTCGGCCGCCTCGCGGCGACGGGCCTCGTCCTGACGGGCCCCCTCAACCGTGGTGGCCTGCTCCCGCAGGCGATCCACCTCGGCCTGGAGCCGTCCCTTGTCATCGGCCAGCTGGCCGCGCTGCTGGTCCGCCTCCACCAGGGCCTGCTGCGCCTCTACCACCTAGGCGGCTTCCACCTTAAGGCGCTCCACCTTGGCCTCGAGGCGGCTCTTGTGACCTGCCAGCTACTCATGCAGCTGGTTGGCCTCGTCAAGGGACCGCCGAGCTGCGGCTGCCTCCGCCCTCGCCTGCGCCGCCTCGACGCCAAGACGGCCGGTGTCGGCGACGAGCCGGTCGTAGTGATGACCAGCCCGGAGCAGACGAGTCCGCCAGGACAGCACCTCAGCTGCAAAGAAGAAGGACTCAGCAGAAGAAGAGATAAAAGCAAGACTTAAGATTTGGCCCAACTACTACATAGTTGGCCCGAATCTCGGGGGCTACAGCCAGTGGGTGCGCTAGCGCGCCCCCACTGGAAAAGAGCACAAGAAGTACCTGCGGCGACGCGGAGCTCCTCCTCCTTGGCGGAGAGCTGCTCCTTGAGCTCCCGGTGCTTGCCCAGGAGATGATTGAAGGCGGCGACCCAGAAAGCGTCGAGATGCTGAAAAAAGCAGAAGTTAGAACAAGGCCAACACTCCAAAGATTTGACCCAACTACTACATAGTTGGCCCGAACCTTGGGGGCTACACCCAGTGGGTGCGCTGGCGCGCCCCCACAAAGAAGAAATTACAAGAAAGCTTACCAGAATGGCGCACTCCAGGTCGCGCGTACGCTCCACCTCGGCCTCGAGCCGTTCCGTCCGGCCTCACAGGCGGCGGCTGACGGTGTCCATCGCCGCCTCCTCCTGGGTCTAGGGCCCGAAGACAACAGCGCTCCTGCTCCACGCCGGCTGCGGCACGGCAGCTCGGCGCCCTCCCTGCTGGGGCACCAAGGCGTACTCCCCGTTGCCGCTCGCGACATGGCCAGCACCTCCTCCGACGCCCCTCCTGGCGCTCGCGACATGCTGGGACGCCCTGCGTCGCCGTCTCCGGCCCAGCTGCCGGGGCGGCCTCCGGCACCGCCGCCCACGGTGCCTCCTCCAAAACCGGCGGCGCCTTCGACGCGCCGCCCACAACGTCTTTTCCAAGATGGCGCCGCCTCCTCCACCATCATCCCCCGCTCGCCCGACCACGTCGGCCCGTGGCGGGGAGTCATCCGCCACGTCCACGACCGCCCGGTCGGGGATTACCACCGCAGCTCGGCCTCCACGACCACGCTCCCTCGCCAGCGAAGGCTCGAATACCGTCGCTGCCACCACCGTGCCCTCCGGCATCTCGCGCCAGGCCAGCTCCGTGTCGCCCCGCGCCTATGCCGCCGCCGCGTCGGTCCAAGCTCGGACCGACGCCACCTTCAGCTCCGCCTCAGACCGGTTCCTGTCCCGCCAGGCCACGGCTTCTGCGTCATTCGGATCCAGGCCGAGGTCCGGGTCGGCCTGTACCTCCACCTCGGCCTGGTCGGCGAGGTCGGACCGGCTCCTGCGGAACTCGGCCCCTTCCGCGGCCGCGGCTTCCGTCGCCGCCCTTGCCAATGCGATTGGCGACCTGAAGAAGGCGGAGTAAGCAGAAAAGAAACAAGGCTAGCTTAAGGAAAAAATCGGAGCGCGAGCAAGAAATGAAGCTTACCCCGCCAAGACTGGGACCGGGGTTGGCCCCCCGTGCCCGCCACCGCGCTCCCTCTTGGCCGGCCTCCCGGCCCCGACCTAGCCCGCCGTGCGCTTCGGGGCCTGAGGTCGCGGCGCGACGCTATCTTTCCCATGCGGGCGGCTCGGCGCCACCCCATGCGAGGACCCGACTCCGCCTGCGTCACCGCCTCCCCCACCCAACGCCGCTACACCAACAACTGGCATCAGCATCAGCCATTCCGTGCCGCGGCCAGCAATTCAAGACACGAAGAAGAAAAAACATGAGACTTACCCGCGCGACGCCCAGCGCCGGCGTCGGACTCGGCCTCCTCCTCCCCGCCATGAGCCGCGGGCTCCTCTGGCGCCACCGGCGCCACTTGCGACAAGGCCCAGGCGTAAGGATGCCTAATCCCGTTCAGAAGTACCACCCGCGTCACGTCAGGACGGACGAGAATGTGTACAGCGGCAAAGTAAGAAGACCAGACACTCACCTGCGGTGCCGGGTTCGACCGGCTGTACGACGCCTTGCCGAACTCCCAGTCCTCCCCAAGGTTGGCCTTGGAGATGTCGTTCATGCCGCGCGCCACCTGCGCTGCGGACAGCCGCGTCGACCCCATGCGGTTGGGTTCTTGAAGGCCGACCATCTCGCCGATGAGGCAGGAGCGCCCCTGAAGCGGAAGGACCCGACACTTGATGAACGCGGCGAGGAGGTCGGTGCCGGTGAGCCCCTCCTGCATCCTCATCACCGTCACCCGCTCGCAGAGATTGATGATCTCTTATGACGGGCGCCTGGGCGAGTAGCCCCAGTTCGTCTTCGCCCGCAGCGGCGCGATGGCGAAGGCCGGAAGATTGATGCGATCCGTGCCAAGGTTGCGGACGTAGAAGAAGGAGTTCTGCCACTTCTTGGCAGAATCCTCCAGCGGGATCTTAGAGAAATCCGCCCCCGAACGCTTCGAGATGACGGCAGCGCCGCAGTCGGCGAACTCCCCGGCTGACGGGCCCTGCTGCTTCAAGGAGAAGAAGCGCGCCCAGAGGTCGATCGTGGGCTCCACCCCCAGGTACCCCTCGCAGAGGGTGATGAAGCCGGAGAGCTGGACGATGGCGCCGGCGCCAAGGTGATGCGGCTGGAGCCCGAAGAACTCCAAGAACACGCGGAAGAAGGTGCTCGCCGGCAGCCCGAACCCGCGCTCAAAATGCGTGAGGAAGACCACGCGCTCCTGCCCCTCGGGCCGAGGCCTCTACTCGCCCCGTGGCAGGCGGACGCTGACGTCCGTCTCCCGCGGCAGGCGCCTCGCCGCCCGGAGTTGGGCGATGTCCTCGGAGGTGATGCTCGAGCCCATCCAGGAGCCTAATGGCAGCAGCATGTTCAAAGGAAGAGGAGGAAGAAGGAAGATGGATGGCGAAGAGATTCTTCTCGGAGCAGCGGGCGCCGCGGTGCGTCGGTTGCGAGGAGTGAAGCGAGAGCAAAGGGACAGGAGGGCACGAGCGAGAATAATGCCCGCCGCCCCTGCCCCCCAAATTATAACCCTCGGTTTGAACATGAGGAAGTGGGGAAGTGGGATCGTCTGCACGCACCCGTTCCACTACCCCGCAATAGGTGCGCACGTACACGCGCAGTAACTGCCCGGGGAAGAGCAACAGGCCCCCGGACGCCGCAATAAATCCGCGCGCTTGGGCCAAGCGCGCGCAACGGTGGGCCCCGGCCCGCCGCCCGGTCCCGTCACGCGGGTGGCCTGTGAGGCCCCTCCGACTTCCGGGCACCACGTGGTGCCCGCGCGAAGCCCGAGGGATTGCCCCAAGATTCGGCGCACTTCTCGGTCCCCGCCATGGCCGGGATGCCATGATCCGGATTCCGAAGAAAGCGGCACACAGTGGGTGTTGCTGGACCCGGCGCTCGCAGAATCCACCTTGCTTCAGGGGGAAACTGCGAAGGCCCGCTCATCCGAAGACGGCGGACCTTCACAGCTTCGGGGACTACTGTCGGGGGGATGAACCCCGGGCAGGCAACGGAACCCAGATCCTCTTCAAAAATAACAGGGTGGGCACTGCCCCTCAATACCGGCACGCGCTTGGCTGGGTCACTCGACCCGGCCAAGCCCCGCAAGCCGGCCAGATTAGCCGACCCGGCAAGACGAGTCGACTCGGCCTCAACAACTAGTGCAAGACAGTCGAACCCGGCACGAGCAAAGCCTCCTCAACAAGCCAGCACCACCCGTGGCGTGCTGCGCAATCCAGCCACGAGTCAACTCCCGTCCCATCCAGGCCGTATGATGGGACGAGACTTCAATCAATGATGATCGAGACAACAGCATCTCGCCCATGCCTCTGGTCAGCGGGTACGTAGCTACAGTGCCCCTCACCTACCCACTGACCAAGGCCGGCGTGGCTACAGTGCCCCCGCCTTCACCGCTGACAACAGCAAGCGGTGACTTGACGGAGAGCACTGTACACGACTCGACTCGGCCACGCCCTGACGATCGACAAGACGATGCACAGTCCCCCTAGGCGTGTGGGGCTCGCACCTAGGGGATCCCAGCGAACCACAGGCCCTTAGCGGGACCCAGCCCGGGTCCCGGACGCCGACAATACGGACCCACCGACTTGTAACATTACCCTTGTACCCCCGGGGGGTTGGACTATAAAACCCCCCGGGAGCCCGCGATCATGACAGACAGACAACAGGAGACAGACAACAGGAGACAGACAACAGGAGACAGCAGAAGAGACACACGCCTAGCAACACCCAAGGAGAGGGAACAACCTAGGCCTTGGCCAGCTTCCCTCCTCCCCCATACAGCTCCAGGAGCGACATTGTACTATCGATCATCCAACTACACTCGGCAGGACTAGGGGTATTATCTCTCCGGAGAGCCCCGAACCTGGGTATGTCCGGCGTCCCGTGCCTGCTCATGCCAACCTCGCCTCTGGAGTCCACCAGCGCCCTCGAGCCTCCTCCTCTCTTTAGCCATCCCTTGGCATCTGCCGTGCGCCCACCACGACAATATGTCTTCCCCACATGAAGACCATCTGACTCGGTTGCACCACTGAATGGGTGATCTGTGTCAGTCTATTAGTACCCACTTTCGTGAATATTTTGAAGCTCACATTGAGAAGACAAATCAACATGAACTGTTTGATGCGAACCGCTTCTTCTTTCTTTGGCAAAAGCGTAATCGTACCAAAGTTAAGATGAAACAGTTCCAGGTGGCCATTGAAGAAAACTTGAAACTGTTGGGGAACGTAGTAATTTTAAAAAAATTCCTACGCACACGCAGGATCATGGTGATGCATAGCAACAAGAGGGGAGAGTGTTGTCCACGTACCCTCGTAGACCGAAAGCGGAAGTGTTAGCACAACGCGGTTGATGTAGTCGTACGTCTTCATAATCCGACCGATCAAGCACCAAACGCACGACACCTCCGAGTTCTGCACATGTTCAACTCGATGATGTCCCTCGAACTTCGATCCAACCGAGTTTTGAGGGAGAGTTCCATCAGCACGACGGCGTGGTGACGATGATGATGTTCTACCGACGCAGGGCTTCGCCTAAGCACCGCTACGATATGACCGAGGTGGATTATGGTGGAGGGGGGCACCGCACACGGCTAAGAGATCCAAGGGATCAATTGTTGTGTCTATGGGGTGCCCCCTGGCCACATATATAAAGGAGTGGAGGAGGGGAGGGGCCGGCCCTCTCTATGGCGCGCCCTAGGGGAGTCCTACTCCCACCGGGAGTAGGATTCCCCCTTTCCTAGTAGAACTAGGAGTCCTTCCAAGTAGTAGGAGTAGGAGAGAAGGAAAGGGAAAAGAGAAGAGAAGGAAGGAGGGGGAACAACCCTTCCCCCTAGTCCAATTCGGACTAGGCCTTGGGGGGGGGGCGCGGCCTGCCTCCCTCTCTTTCCCTTAAAGCCCAATAAGGCCCATACACTCCCCGACGAATTCCCATAACTCCCCGGTACTCTGATAAATACCCAAATCACTCGGAACCTTTCCGATGTCCGAATATAGTTGTCCAATATATTGATGTTTACGCCTCGACCATTTCGAGACTCCTCGTCATGTCCCCGATCTCATCCGAGACTCCGAACTACCTTCGGTACATCAAAACTCATAAACTCATAATATAACCATCATCGAACTTTAAGCTTGCGGACCCTACGGGTTCGAGAACTATGTAGACATGACCAAGACACGTCTCCGGTCAATAACCAATAGCGCAACCTGGATGCTCATATTGGCTCCTACATATTCTACGAAGATCTTTATCGGTCAAACCGCATAACAACATACGTTGTTCCTTTTGTCATCGGTATGTTACTTGCCCGAGATTCGATCGTCGGTATCTAAATACATAGTTCAATCTCGTTACCGGCAAGTCTCTTTACTCGTTTCGTAATACATCATCCCGCAACTAACTCATTAGTTGCAATGCTTGCAAGGCTTATAGTGATGTGCATTACCGAGTGGGCCCAGAGATACCTCTCCGACAATCGGAGTGACAAATCCTAATCTCGAAATACGCCAACCCAACAAGTACCTTTGGAGACACCTGTAGAGCACCTTTATAATCACCCAGTTACATTGTGACGTTTGGTGGCACACAAATTGTTCCTCTGGTAAACGGGAGTTGCATAATCTCATAGTCATAGGAACATGTATAAGTCATGAAGAAAGCAATAGCAACAAACTAAACAATCAAGTGCTAAGCTAACGGAATGGGTCAAGTCAATCACATGATTCTCCTAATGATGTGATCCCATTAATCTAATGACAACTCATGTCTATGGTTAGGAAACATAACCATCTTTGATCAACGAGCTAGTCAAGTAGAGGCATACTAGTGACACTCTGTTTGTCTATGTATTCACACATGTATTATGTTTCTGGTTAATACAATTCTAGCATGAATAATAAACATTTATCATGATATAAGGAAATAAATAATATCTTTATTATTGCCTCTAGGGCATATTTCCTTAAGCCTCCCACTTGCACTAGAGTCAATAATCTAGTTCACATCGCCATGTGATTTAATACCAATAGTTCACATCACCATGTGATTAACACCCATAGTTCACATCGACATGTGACCAACACCCAAAGGGTTTACTAGAGCCAATAATCTAGTTCACATCGCTATGTGATTAACACCCAAAGAGTACTAAGGTGTGATCATGTTTTGCTTGTGAGAGAAGTTTAGTGAACGGGTCTGCCACATTCAGATCCGTAAGTATTTTGCAAATTTCTATGTCAACAATGCTCTGCACGGAGCTACTCTAGCTAATTGCTCCCACTTTCAATATGTATCCAGATTGAGATTTAGAGTCATCTGGATCAGTGTCAAAATTTGCATCGACGCAACCCTTTACGACGAACCTTTTTTATCACCTCCATAATCAAGAAACATATCCTTATTCTACTAAGGATAATTTTGACCGCTGTCTAGTGATCTACTCCTAGATCACTATTTTACTCCCTTGCCAAAATCAGTGTAGGGTATACAATAGATCTGGTACACAGCATGGCATATTTTATAGAACCTATGGCCAAGGCATAGGGAATGACTTTCAATTTCTTTCTATCTTATGACGTGGTCGGGCTTTGAGTCTTACTCAGTTTCACACCTTGTAACACAGGCAAGAACTCTTTCTTTGACTGTTCCATTTCGAACTACTTCAAAATCTTGTCAAGGTATGTACTCATTGAAAAACTTATCAAGCGTCTTGATCTATCTCTATAGATCTTGAGGCTCAATATGTAAGCAGCTTCACCGAGGTCTTTCTTTGAAAAACTCCTTTCAAACACTCCTTTATGCTTTGCAGAATATTTCTACCTTATCTTCGATCAACAATATGTCATTCACATATACTTATCAGAAATGCTATAGTGCTCCCACTCACTTTCTTGTAAATACAGGCTTCACCGCAAGTATGTATAAAACTATATGCTTTGATCAACTTATCAAAGCGTATATTCCAACTCCGAGATGCTTGCACCAGTCCATAGATGGATCGCTAGAGCTTGCATATTTTGTTAGCACCTTTAGGATTGACAACACTTTCTTGTTGCATCATATACAACTCTTCTTTAATAAATCCATCAAGGAATGTAGTTTTGTTTATCCATTTGCCATATTTCATAAAATGTGGCAATTGCTAACAAGATTCGGATAGACTTAAGCATAGATACGAGTGAGAAACTCTCATCGTAGTCAACACCTTGAACTTGTCGAAAACCTTTTGCGACAATTCTAGCTTTGTAGATAGTAACACTACTACCAGCGTCCGTCTTCCTCTTGAAGATCCATTTAATCTCAATGGCTCGCCGATCATTGGGCAAGTCACTCAAAGTCCATACTTTGTTCTCATACATGGATCTCATCTCAGATTTCATGGCCTCAAGCCATTTTGCGGAATCTGGGCTCATCATCGCTTCCTCATAGTTCGTAGGCTCGTCATGGTCAAGCAACATGACCTCCAGAACAGGATTACTGTACCACTCTGGTGCGGATCTCACTCTGGTTTACCTACGAGGTTCGGCAGTAACTTGATCTGAAGTTACATGATCATCATCATTAGCTTCCTGACTAATTGGTGTAGTAGTCATAGGAACATATTTATGTGATGAACTACTTTCCAATAAGGGAGCAGGTACAGTTACCTCATCAAGTTCTACTTTCCTCCCACTCACTTCTTTCAAGGGAAACTCCTTCTCTAGAAAGGATCCATTCTCAGCAATGAATATCTTGCCTTCGGATCTGTGATAGAAGGTGTACCCAACATTTTCTTTTGGGTATCCTATGAAGACGCACTTCTCCGATTTGGGTTTGAGCTTATCAGGTTGAAACTTTTTCACATAAGCATTGCAACCTCAAACTTTAAGAAATGACAGCTTAGGTTTCTTTCCAAACCATAGTTCATACGGTGTCGTCTCAACGAATTTAGATGGTGCCCTATTTAACGTGAATGTAGCTGTCTCTAATGCATAACCCCAAAATGATAGTGGTAAATCGGTAAGATACATCATAGATCGCACCATATCTAATAAAGTACGGTTACGACGTTCAGACACACCATTATACTGTGGTGTTTCAGATGGCGTGAGTAGTGAAACTATTTCACATTGTTTTAACTGAAAGCCAAACTCGTAACTCAATTATTTTACTTCTGCGATCATATCGTAGAAACTTTTATTTTCTTGTTACGATGATTTTCAACTTCACCCTGAAATTCTTTGAACTTTTCAAATGTTTCAGACTTATGTTTCATTAAGTAGATATACCCATATCTGCTTGAATCATCTGTGAAGGTGAGAAATAACGATACCCACTGCGAGCCTCAATATTCATCAGACCACATACATCGGTATATATGATTTCCAACAAGTGTGTTGTTCGCTCCATTGTTCCGGAAAACAGAGTCTTAGTCATCTTGCCCATGAGGCATGGTTCGCAAGCATCAACTGATTCATAATCAAGTGATTCCAAAAGCCCATCAGCATGGATTTTCTTCATGCGCTTTACACCAATATGACCTAAACGGCAGTGCCACAAATAAGTTGCACTATCGTTATTAACTTTGCATCTTTTGGCTTCAATATTATGAAAATGTGTATCACCACGATCGAGATCCAACAAACCATTTTCGTTGGGTGTATGACCATATAAGGTTTTATTCATGTAAACAGAACAACAATTATTCTCTAACTTACATGAATAACCATATTGCAATAAACATGATCCAATCATATTCATGCTCAACGCAAACACTAAATAACATTTATTTTAGGTTTAACACTAATCCCGAAAGTATAGGGAGTGTGCGATGATGATCGTATCAATCTTGGAACCATTTCCAATACACATCGTCACTTCACCCTTAACTAGTCTCTGTTCATTCTGCAACTCCCGTTTCGAGTTACTATTCTTAGCAACTGAACTAGTATCAAATACTGAGGGGTTGCTATAAACACTAGTAAAGTACACATCAATAACATGTATATCAAATATACCTATGTTCACTTTTCCATCCTTCTTATCCGCCAATTACTTGGGGTAGTTCCGCTTCCAGTGACCAGTCCCTTTGCAGTATAAGCACTCAGTTTCAGGCTTAGGTCCAGACTTGGGTTTTTTCACTTGAGCAGCAACTTGCTTGCCGTTCTTCTTGAAGTTTCCCTTTCTTCCCTTTGTCCCTTTACTTGAAACTAGTGGTTTTGTTTACCATCAACACTTGATGCTTTTCTTGATTTCTACCTTCGTCGATTTCAGCATCATGAAGAGCTTGGGAATTGTTTCCGTTATCCCTTGCATATTATAGTTCATCACGAAGTTCTACTAACTTGGTGATCGTGACTAGAGAATTCTGTCAATCACTATTTTATGTGGAAGATTAACTCCCACTTGATTCAAGCGATTGTAGTACCCAGACAATCTGAGCACATGCTCACTGCTTGAGCTATTCTCCTCCATCTTTTAGCTATAGAACTTGTTGGAGACTTCATGTCTCTCAACTCGGGTATTTGCTTGAAATATTAACTTCAACTTCTGGAACATCTCATATGGTCCATGACGTTCAAAACGTCTTTGAAGTCCCGATTCTAAACCATTTAAGCACGATGCACTAAACTATCAAGTAGTCATCATATTGAGCTAGACAAACATTCATAACATCTGCATCTGCTCCTGCAATAGGTTTGTCACCTAGCGGTGCATCAAGGACATAATTCTTCTGTGCAGCAATGAGGATAAACCTCAGATCATGGATCCAATCCGCATCATTGCTAGTAACATCTTTCAACTTAGTTTTCTCTAGGAACATATCAAAAATAAAACAGGGGAGCTAAACGCGAGCTATTGATCTACAACATAGATATGCTAATACTACCACGACTAAGTTCATGATAAATTTAAGTTCAATTAATCATATTACTTAAGAACTCGCACTTAGATAGACATCCCTCTAATGCTCTAAGTGATCATGTGATCCATATCAACTAAACCATGTCCGATCATCACGTGAGATGGAGTAGTTTCAATGGTGAACATCACTATGTTGATCATATCTACTATATGATTCACGCTCGACCTTTTGGTCTCAGTGTTCCGAGGCCATATCTGTTATATGCTAGGCTCGTAAAGTTTAACCTGAGTATTCCACGTGTGCAACTGTTTTGCACCCGTTGTATTTGAACGTAGAGCCTATCACACCCGATCATCATGTGGTGTCTCAGCACGAAGAACTTTTGCAACGATGCATACTCAGGGAGAACTCTTGTACCTTGATAATTAGTGAGAGATAATCTTATAAAGCTATCGTCAAACTAAGCAAAATAAGATGTATAAAAGATAAACATCACATGCAATCAAAATATGTGACATGATATGACCATCATCATCTTGTGCCTTTGATCTCCATCTCCAAAGCATCGTCATGATTTCCATCGTCACCGGCATGACACCATGATCTCCATCATCTTGATCTATATAAATGTGTCGTCACATGGTCGTCTCGCCAACTATTGCTCTTGCAACTATTGCTATCGCATAGTGATAAACTAAAACAATTATTTGGCGCTTGCATCTTATGCAATAAAGAGACAACCATAAGGCTTCTGCCAGTTGCCGATAACTTCAACAAAACATGATCATCTTGTACAACAACTTATATCTCATCACGTCTTGACCATATCACATCACAACATGCCCTGCAAAAACAAGTTAGACGTCCTCTACTTTGTTGTTGCAAGTTTTACGTGGCTGCTACGGGCTGAGCAAGAACTGTTCTTACCTACGCATCAAAACCGCAACGATAGTTTGTCAAGTTGGTGCTATTTTAACCTTCGCAAGGACCGTGCGTAGACACACTTGGTTCAACTAAATTTGGAGAAACTGACACCCGCCAGCCACCTGTGTGCAAAGCACGTCGGTAGAACCAGTCTCGCGTAAGCGTACGCGTAATGTCGGCCCGGGCCGCTTCATCCAACAATACCGCCGAACCAAAGTATGACATGCTGGTAAGCAGTATGACTTATATCGCACACAACTCACTTGTGTTCTACTCGTGCATATGATATCTACACATAAAACCTGGCTCTGATACCACTGTTGGGGAATGTAGTAATTTCAAAAAAATTCCTATGCACACGCAGGATCATGGTGATGCATAGCAACAAGATGGGAGAGTGTTGTCCATGTACCCTCATAGACCGAAAACGGAAGCATTAGCACAACGTGGTTGATGTAGTCGTACCTCTTCACGATCCGACCGATCAAGCACTGAACGCACGGCACCTCCGAGTTCTGCACACGTTCAACTCGATGACGTCCCTCGAACTCTGATCAAGCCGAGCTTTGAGGGAGAGGTCCATCAGCACGACGGCGTGGTGACGATGATGATGTTCTACCGACGCAGGGCTTCGCCTAAGCACCGCTATGATATGACCGAGGTGGATTATGGTGGAGGGGGGCACCGCACACGGCTAAGAGATCCAAGGGATCAATTGTTGTGTCTATGGGGTGCCCCCTGGCCACGTATATAAAGGAGTGGAGGAGGGGAGGGGCCGGCCCTCTCTATGGCGCGCCCTAGGGGAGTCCTACTCCCACCAGGAGTAGGATTCCCCCTTTCCTAGTAGAACTAGGAGTCCTTCCAAGTAGTAGGAGTAGGAGAGATGGAAAGGGAAAAGAGAAGAGAAGGAAGGAGGGGGCGCAGCCCTTCCCCCTAGTCCAATTTGGACTAGGCCTTGGGGGGGGGGCGCGGCCTGCCTCTCTCTCTTTCCCTTAAAGCCCAATAAGGCCCATACACTCCCCGGCGAATTCCCATAACTCCCCGGTACTCCGATAAATACCCGAATCACTCGGAACCTTTTCGATGTCCGAATATAGTCGTCCAATATATCGATCATTATGTCTCGACCATTTCAAGACTCCTCGTCATGTCCCCGATCTCATCCGGGACTCCAAACTACCTTCGGTAGATCAAAACTCATAAACTCATAATATAACCGTCATCGAACTTTAAGCGTGCGGACCCTACGGGTTCGAGAACTATGTAGACATGACCGAGACACGTCTCCGGTCAATAAACAATAGCGGAACCTGGATGCTCATATTGGCTCCTACATATTCTACGAAGATCTTTATCGGTCAAACCGCATAACAACATACGTTGTTCATTTTGTCATCGGTATGATACTTGCCAGAGAGTCGATCGTCGGTATCTCAATGCATAGTTCAATCTCGTTACCGGCAAGTCTCTTTACTCATTTCGTAATACATCATCCCGCAACTAACTCATTAGTTGCAATGCTTATAGTGATGTGCATTACCGAGTGGGCCCAGAGATACTTCTCCGACAGTCAGAGTGACAAATCCTAATCTTGAAATACGCCAACCCAACAAGTACCTTCGGAGACACCTGTAGAGCACCTTTATAATCACCCAGTTATGTTGTGACGTTTGGTGGCACACAAAGTGTTCCTCCGGTAAATGGGAGTTGCATAATCTCATAGTCATAGGAACATGTATAAGTCATGAAGAAAGCAATAGCAACAAACTAAACGATCAAGTGCTAAGCTAACGGAATGGGTCAAGTCAATCGCATCATTCTCCTAATGATGTGATCCCGTTAATCAAATGACAACTCGTGTCTATGGTTAGGAAACATAACCATCTTTGATCAATGAGCTAGTGAAGTAGAGGTATACTAGTGACACTCTGTTTGTCTATGTATTCACACATGTATTATGTTTCCGGTTAATACAATTCTAGCATGAATAATAAAAATTTATCATGATATAAGGAAATTAATAATAACTTTATTATTGCCTGTAGGGCATATTTCCTTCAGAAACATAGGCATAAGATCACCCTTAATAATATGCCAACATTTCCTATAGAATTTTGCAGGGAACCCATCTGGTCCCGGTGCTTTATTCGGTTTCATTTGAGAAATTGCATCGAGAACCTCTTTCTCAGTGAACGGTGCAGACATAACCTCATTTTCCTTTGCTCGTAGCCGAGGGATATCTCTCAATACAGACTCATCCAGGGAGATCTTATTCTCAACCGGCGGCCTGAAAAGTTTTTTATAATAGTTGGAGATATAGGACTTGAGGTTCTCATGACCCACCACGGTCCCTTGTCCTGTTCAAGTTGGATGGTTCTCTTCTTCTGATGTTTACCATTCGCGATCATGTGAAAAAATTGTGTATTGTCATCCCCTTGGACAACCTTGAGAACCTTAGCGCACAAGGCCCATTTTGCTGAACTTTGGACTTTGTGGCTTGTTCCACCACATCTAGCAGGTTCAATTCTGCTTTTAGGTCCAAAGTCTCGATCAGTTGGGTGAGTCTTTCTTTTTCTTGTTTGTAAATCCCACTTTTGTTTCTGGCCCAACCCCGTAAAAATTGTCGTAGATGCCTAATCTTGTTTTGCCATCTCTCTAAACTAGATTGCCCACTAACATGATTTGCCCATTCTCGTGTGTTACGCCCATTTTGCATCATGTTTTTTATCGATATTTATTGCATTATGGGCTGTTTTACACATTATGTCACAATAATTATGCCTATTCTCTCTTATTTTACAAGGTTTACATGAAGAGGGGGAATGCCGGCAGCTGGAATTCTGGGCTGGAAAAGGAGCAAATATTAGAGACCTATTCTGCATATCTCCAAAAGTCCTGAAGCTCCACGGGAGCACTTTTCAGAATATATAAAAAATATTGGGCGCAAGAAGTACCAGAGGGGGGCCACACCCTGGCCACGAGGGTGGGGGCGCGCCCTACCCCCCTGGGCGCGCCCCCTGCCTCGTGGGTTCCCTGGTGCCCTCCGATGCCCATCTTCTGCTATATGAGGTCTTTCGTCCGAGAAAAAAAATCATAAGCAAGCTTTCGGGATTAGACTCCGCCGCCACGAGGCAGAACCTTGGCAGAACCAATCTAGGGCTCCGGCTAAGTTGTTCTGCCGGGGAAACTTCCCTCCGAGAGGGGGAAATCACCACCATCGTCATCACCAACGATCCTATCATCGGGAGGGGGTCAATCTCCATCAACATCTTCACCAGCACCATCCCATCTCAAACCCTAGTTCATCTCTTGTATCCAATCTTTGTATCCAAACCTCAGATTAGTACCTGTGGGTTGCTAGTAGTGTTGATTACTCCTTGTAGTTGATGCTAGTTGGTTTACTTGGTGGAAGATCATATGTTCAAATCCATTATGCATATTAATACCCCTCTGATTATGAACATGAATATGCTTTGTGAGTAGTTACGTTTGTTCCTGAGGACATGGGAGAAGTCTTGCTATTAGTAGTCATGTGAATTTGGTATTCGTTTGATATTTTGATGAGATGTATGTTGTCATCCCTCTAGTGGTGTCATGTGAACGTCGACTGCATGACACTTCACCATTGTTTGGGCCTAGAGGGAGGCATTGGGAAGTAATAAGTAGACGATGGGTTGCTAGAGTGACAGAAGCTTAAACCCTAGTTTATGCGTTGCTTCGTAAGGGGCTGATTTGGATCCATATGCTTCATGCTATGATTAGGACCCATTCTGAAACACAATTTGCCTGTTGAAATCCTAGGGGATCCTCCTCCACCCAAGGGTGATCCCGTGTTTGAGCTTAAACCATTACCTGATACTCTTAAATATGCTTATATTGATGAAAAGAAGATACATCCTATTATTATCAGAGCTAACCTTTCAGAGAAGGAGGAAGAGAAATTATTGAAAACTCTGAAGAAGCACCATGCTGCTATTGGATATACTCTTGATGATCTTAAGGGCATTAGTCCCACTCTATGTCAACACAAAATAAATTTGGAGAAAGACGCCAAACTAGTTATTGATCACCAACGACGACTGAATCCTAAGATGAAAGAAGTGGTAAGAAAAGAAATACTAAAGCTCCTTGAGGCAGGTATAATTTATCCCGTTGCTGATAGTCAGTGGGTAAGTCCTGTCCATTGTGTCCCTAAGAAGGGAGGTATCACCGTTGTTCCTAATGATAAAGATGAATTGACCCCGCAAAGAATTATTACAGGTTATAGGATGGTAATTGATTTCCACAAATTAAATAAAGCTACTAAAAAGATCATTACCCTTTGCCTTTTATTGATCAAATGCTAGAAAGATTATCCAAACATACACATTTTTGCTTTCTAGATGGTTACTCTGGCTTCTCTCAAATACATGTGTCAGCTGATGATCAAGCAAAGACCACTTTTACTTGCCCTTTCGGTACTTTTGCTTATAGACATATGCCTTTTGTTTTATGTAATGCACCTGCTACCTTTCAAAGATGCATGATGGCTATATTCTCCGACTTTTGTGAAAAGATTTGTGAGGTGTTCATGGATGATTTATCCGTTTATGGATCCTCTTTTGATGATTGCTTGAGCAACATTGATTGAGTTTTGCAGAGATGTGAAGAAACTAATCTTGTTCTGAATTGGGAGAAATGCCACTTTATGGGAGAAATGCAACTTTGATGTGGCACCATAATTTCAAACTAGAAATCCCCACACTGAGTGAGGGTTAGGTTGACGATGCATATATGTTACACCACACTTCAAGCCAATGACGGGGATTCATATATGCATGCATGCGTGCATAGTATATGCGCTCAAACTTAATTAGGTTTGAATCTCACCATGACCTATACTACGATAACACGAACCAAATGAAGAATCCGCCATGGTAACCTATCTTGTTGTTGGTCAAGGTGATCATGGATGTCCACGCGGACCCACGAATATATAGGCTTGTCGCCGTTAATCACGCGAAGGAGTGTATTGTTCGAAGGAACCACTACATGCATATGTATGGAGGTGATGCGCGGATGCATGTTTGAATACACAACATTGATCGGGCACGTGTGTCAAAAATCGTACACTAGCTCCCCACATAGAACGAGATCGGTTCATGATGGTGTCGTTGTACTAGCCACTTCAACTCGATGGGAGGGATTCATGCGTACACATGCATGTGTGTGTGCTCAAAGTGTATCATGCATGTCATCCCATAGCAAAAATAATAATCCCCTCCTAAGTCAAATTAACCTCTCTTGTTGTCAGGCAAAAAGAAGTGATGGACCAAGCAGGCCCACAGATGGGAAGCATCGATATCGCTGATAACCGCTTAAGTGGGTGCGAGAGGACAACTACCACCGCTTTGCATGTGGGCCAAACATATATATGTTGAATACCCAAAATGCACAACTTTGATGTGCCACATGCCTCAAAAACCGTAAACCATGCACCCACACAGAGCGAGGTTCATATCAAGCGTACTGCATATGATGGTCCCCTTCCCCCCTCTTCACTGCATACTATATGCTCCTGCCGTAATATATGTACAACCCAAAAGAATCCTCATCGATGGTGAAATTAATTAACCTCTCCCGATGTAGGTCAAAGTGATGCATGCATGCATGCATCGATGATGGCCTCGTGGGCCCATAGATGGAAGCGTCACACATGAGTGTCCTAGCTAGGATATATATGCATGTGGCCCAAAAAGGTGTTGTGTAATGTTTGAATAATCAATTTCACAATTTTGATGTTACACGTGCCTCGGTAACCAAAAAGTCCCGACACTGAGTGAGGTGTACTTATAGTATATATGCTAGTCCCCTCCCACCTCTTTGACGCGTACTATATACCACCATAACACAAACAAAAAAGATTATACCTTGCCGGTCAAATTAACCTCACTGCCGGCTGTTCATCAAAGTGATGGACGACGACCTCGCGGGCCCACAAAAAGCGTCACACGCGAGTATCAAGTGTCGTGTAGGACAATCATCGACTGCATGTGGAAAAACATTTATGTATGAAAGAGTTGTGTAAAGTTTTAAATAACGATTTCACGACTCTGATGTGGCACCAGCCTGCCTAACAAAACGGCCAACCCACACGGTGGCTCCCAACTCGTAGTGTACTGTGAGCCACCCGCCACCCCCAGACGCACACACCCATGATACGTCTCCAACGTATCTATAATTTTTGATTGCTCCATGCTATATTATCTACTGTTTTGGACATTATTGGACTTTATTATCCACTTTTATATTATTTTTGGGACTAACCTATTAACCGGAGGCCCAACCCATAATTGTTATTTTTTGCCTGTTTTAGGGTTTCGAAGAAAAGGAATATCAAACGAAGTCCAAACGGAATGAAACCTTCGGGAACGTGATTTTCTCACCGAATACAACTCAGGAGACTTGGACCCTACATCAACCAACTAACAGGAGGCCACGAGGTAGGGGGGCGCACCTGCCCCCCCTCAGGTGCGCCCTCCACCCTCGTGGGCCCCCTGTTGCTCCACCGACGTACTTCTTCCTCCTATATATATCCACGTACCCCCAAACGATCAGATGAGGAGCCAAAACCCTAATTCCACCACCGTAACTTTCTGTATCCACGAGATCCCATCTTGGGGCCTGTTCCGGAGCTCCGCCGGAGGGGGCATCGATCACGGAGGGCTTCTACATGAACACCATAGCCTCTCCGATGAAGTGTGAGTAGTTTACTTCAGACCTACGGGTCCATAGTTATTAGCTAGATGGATTCTTCTCTCTTTTTGGATCTCAATACAATGTTCTCCCCCTCTCTTGTGGAGATCTATTCGATGCAATCTTCTTTTTGCGGTGTGTTTGTTGAGACCGATGAATTGCGGGTTTATGATCAAGTCTATCTATGAATAATATTTAATCTTCTCTGAATTCTTTTATGTATGATTGGTTATATTTGCAAGTCTCTTCGAATTATCAGTTTGGTTTGGCCTACTAGATTGATCTTTCTTGCAATGGGAGAAGTGCTTAGCTTTGGGTTCAATCTTGCGGTGTCCTTTCCCGGTGACAGTAAGGGCAGCAAGGCACGTATTGTATTGTTGCCATCGAGGATAACAAGATGGGGTTTTCTTCATATTGCATGAGTCTATCCCTCTACATCATGTCATCTTGCTTAAGGCATTACTCTGTTTTTAACTTAATACTCTAGATGCATGCTGGATAGCGGTCGATGAGTGGAGTAATAGTAGTAGATGCAGGCAGGAGTCGGTCTACTTGTCTCGGACGTGATGCCTATATACATGATCATACCTAGATATTCTCATAACTATGCTCAATTCTGTCAATTGCTCAACAGTAATTTGTTCACCCACCATAGAATACTTATGCTCTCGAGAGAAGCCACTAGTGAAACCTATGCCCCCCGGGTCTATCTTTATCATATTAATCTCCTATTACTTAGTTATTTACTTTGCTATTTACTTTGCCTTTATTTTACTTTGCATCTTTATCATAAAAATACCAAAAATATTATCTTATCGTATCTATCAGATCTCACTCTCGTAAGTGGCCCTATAGGGATTGACAACCCCTATTTGCGTTGGTTGCAAGGATTTATTTGTTTTGTGAAGGTACGAGCGACTCGCGCGTAGCCTCCTACTGGATTGATACCTTGGTTCTCAAAAACTGAGGGAAATACTTACGCTACTTTGTTGCATCATCCCTTCCTCTTCGGGGAAAACCAACGCAGTGCTAAAAGAGGTAGCAAGAAGGATTTCTGGCGCCGTTGCCGGGGTGATCTACGCAAAAGTCAACATACCAAGTACCCATCACATACCCTTATCTCCCGCATTACATTATTTGTCATTTGCCTCTCGTTTTCCTCTCCCCCAATTCACCCTTGCCATTTTATTCGCCCTCTCTCTCTATCCTCCCTCTCTTTCTCTATTTGCCTCTTTTTGTCTGCTTGCTTTTTGTTTGCTTGTGTGTTAGTTCGCTTGCTTGTCGTTATGGCTAGTTCTTTACCCTCTGCCTCTATGTCTGAAATTGGGGATACTATTGTCGATAATAGTTTTGATGCTCCTACTAAAGAACCCACTATGTCACATATAAAAAGATTCCGTGTTGGTAGTGGTAATATTATTGGAAAAGGAGTTATTCAAGATTTCTTTACTTGTGTCGGTGCTATACTTTCTATGGGTAGTTCTATTCTTCATAGAACTAGTAGTCTTGCGGACGCTATTGCCATGCTTGTAGTTGAACTTGAGAGACAATTCATGCACATGCATCCTTCTATACAAAGGATTTTCCTAGAATTTTCTAATATTGAGCATTCTTCTGTTAAGCGTGTCGTTACTATGTTTTTGGCTCATGAGTTTTGATTCATAATAAAAGAGGCCAAAGAAATCTTTGCGCATTATAGGGTGGACGCTTGCCGTCCTCCCATAGAGACTAACCTCTTTGATCAAGAAGAAATAATGCGTTTTCAATCTTTAGACTATGTTGCTTTCAATGAAAATCTTAGAAAAAGGGTTCCTACCAATGTTTTAGTTGATAGAATTTCTGAACTTAATGATGATTTGGCTATTCGAGATAATGAATTGGTATATTCTCTTCAATATAGTCTCACAAAGTTCTGTCAAAATAATGCTTATAATGATGAATTGGTTGTGCAATAGGAAGGACCAAAGGAGGAACCTATACCTCCCAAGGTTGATCTTGGAGACTTTTGTCACAACAAATTTAGCCCTTTTGATTACTTTTTCTTGCCTCGAATAAAACTTGCTGCTGAACGTAGAGAATATGAAATGAGTTTTAACAATCTATCTTATTATTATGGCAATACCTAGATCTATTCTTGCTTGTTATGCCTAGCTAGGGGCGTTAAACGATAGCGCTTGTTGGGAGGCAACCCAATTTTATTTTTATTCCTTGCTTTTTGCTCCTGATTAGTAATAAATAAATTATTTAGCCTCTGTTTTGGTTTTTTTGTGTTTAGTTAGTGTTTGTGCCAAGTAGAACCGTTGGGAAGACTTGGGGAAAGTCTTGTTGAACTTGCTGTAAAAAACAGAAACTTTAGCGCTCACGAGAACTGCTGTCATTTTTATTTGAAGAGTGCTATTTAGTTAATTATTTTTGAAGATGATTAATAGATAAATTACTCACGTCCATAAATTTATTTTAGAATTTTTGGGGTTCCATATCTTGCGCTAGCTACAGATTACTACAGACTGTTCTGTTTTTTGACAGATTCTGTTTTGCGTGTGTTGTTTGCTTATTTTGATGAATCTATGGCTAGTAAATTAGTTTATAAACCATAGAGAAGTTGGAATACAGTAGGTATAACACCAATAAAAATAAAGAATGAGTTCATTACAGTACCTTGAAGTGGTCTTTTGTTTTCTTTCGCTAACGGAGCTCACGAGATTTTCTACTTTAAGTTTTGTGTTGTGAAGTTTTCAAGTTTTGGGTAAAGATTTGATGGATTATGGAACAAGGAGTGGCAAGATCCTAAGCTTGGGGATGCCCATGGCACCCCTGATATAATATAAGGACACCTAAAAGCCAAATCTTGGGGATGCCCCGGAAGGCATCCCCTCTTTCGTCTACTTCTATCGGTAACTTTACTTGGAGCTATATTTTTATTTACCAATGATATGTGTTTTACTTGGAGCGTCTCGTATGATTTGAGTCTTTGCTTATTAGTTTACCACAATCATCCTTGCTGTACACATCTTTTGAGAGAGCCATACATGATTTGGAATTTGTTAGAATACTCTATGTGCTTCGCTTATATCTTTTGAGTTATATAATTTTGCTCTAGTGCTTCACTTATATCTTCTAGAGCACGGTGGTGGATTTGTTTTATAGAAACTATTGATCTCTCATGCTTAACTTAGATTATTTTGGGAGTCTTAATAGCATGATAATTTGCTTAAAATCCTAATATGCTTGGTATGCAAGATTAATAATAAAAATTCTCTTATGAGTGCGTTGAATACTATGATAAGTTTGATACTTGATAATTGTTTTGAGATATGGAGATGGTGATATTAAAGTCATGCTAGTTGAGTAGTTGTGAATTTGAGAAATACCTGTGTTGAAGTTTGTGATTCTCGTAGCATGCACGTATGGTGAACCATTATGTGATGAAGTCGGAGCATGATTTATTTATTGATTGTCTTCCTTATGAGTGGCGATCGGGGACGAGCGATGGTATTTTCCTACCAATCTATCCCCCTAGGAGCACGGGCGTAATACCTTGCTTTGATAACTTGTAGATTTTTGCAATAAGTATATGAGTTCTTTATGACCAATGTTGAGTCCATGGATTATACGCACTCTCACCCTTCCACCTTTGCTAGCCTCTCTAATACCGCGCACCTTTCGCCGGTATCATACACCCACCATATACCTTCCTCAAAACAGCCACCATACCTACCTATTATGGCATTTCCATCGCCATTCCGAGATATATTGCCATGCAACTTTCCACCGTTCCGTTTATTATGACACACTCCATCATTGCCATATTGCTTAGCATGATCATGTAGTTGACATAGTATTTGTGGCAAAGCCACCGTTCATAATTCTTTCATACTTGTCACTCATGAATCATTGCATATCCCGGCACACCGCCAGAGGCATTCACACAGAGTCATATTTTGTTCTAAGTATCGAGTTGTAATTTTTGAGTTGTAAGAAAAATAAAAGTGTGATGATCATCATTATTAGAGCATTGTCCCAAGTGAGGAAAGGATGATGGAGACTATGATTCCCCCACAAGTCGGGATGAGACTCCGTATGAAAAAAAGAGAAAGAAAAGATGCCAAAAAAGAAAAAAAAACAGAGAAAAGGCCCAAATAAAAAATATAATAAAAAATGAGAGAAAAAGAGAGAAGGGACAATGTTAACATCCTTTTAACACACTTGCGCTTCAAAGTAGCACCATGATCTTCATAGTAGAGAGTCTCTCATGTTATCACTTTCATATACTAGTGGGAATTTTTCATTATAGAGCTTGGCTTGTATATTCCAATGATGGGCTTCCTCAAATTGCCCTAGGTCTTCATGAGCAAGCAAGTTGGATGCACACCCACTTAGTTTCTTTTTGAGCTTTCATATTCTTATAGCTCTAGTGCATCCGTTGCATGGCAATCCCTACTCACTCACATTGATATCTATTGATGGGCATCTCCATAGCCCGTTGATACGCCTAGTTGATGTGAGACTATCTTCCCCTTTTTGTCTTCTCCACAACCACCACTCTTTTCCACCTATAGTGCTATATCCATGGCTCACGCTCATGTATTGCGTGAAGATTGAAGAAGTTTTGAGAATGTCAAAAGTATGAAACAATTGCTTGGTTTGTCATCGGGGTTGTGCATGATTTAAATATTTTGTGTAGTGAAGATAGAGCATACCCATACTATATGATTTTATAGGGATAACTTTCTTTAGCCATGTTATTTTGAGAAGACATAATTGCTTTGTTAGTATGCTTGAAGTATTATTATTTTCTATGTCAATATAAACTTTTGTCTTGAATCTTTCGGATCTGAATATTCATACCACAATTAAGAAGAATTACATTAAAATTATGCCAAGTAGCACTTCGCATCAAAAATTCTGTTTTTATCATTTACCTACTCGAGGACGAGCAGGAATTAAGCTTGGGGATGCTTGATACGTCTCCAACGTATCTACAATTTTTGATTGCTCCATGCTATATTAGCTACTGTTTTGGACATTATTGGGCTTTATTATCCACTTTTATATTATTTTTGGGACTAACCTATTAACCAGAGGCCCAGCCCAGAATTGCTGTTTTTTGCCTGTTTTAGGGTTTCGAAGAAAAGGAATATCAAACGGAGTCCAAACGGAATGAAACCTTCGGGAACGTGATTTTCTCACCGAATACAACTCAGGAGACCTGGACCCTACGTCGAGCAAACTAACAGGAGGCCACGAGGTAGGGGGGCGCGCCTGCCCCCCCAGGCGCGCCCTGCACCCTTGTGGGCCCCCTGTTGCTCCACCGACGTACTTCTTCCTCCTATATATATCCACGTACCCCCAAACGATCAGATGAGGAGCCAAAACCCTAATTCCACCGCTGTAACTTTTTGTATCCACGAGATCCCATCTTGGAGCCTGTTTCGGAGCTCCGCCGGAGGGGGCATCGATCACGGAGGGCTTCTACATCAACACCATAGCCTCTCCAATGAAGTGTGAGTAGTTTACTTCAGACCTATGGGTCCATAGTTAGTAGCTAGATGGCTTCTTCTCTCTTTTTGGATCTCAATACAATGTTCTCCCCCTCTCTTGTTCAGACCTATGGGTCCATAGTTAGTAGCTAGATGGCTTAGCTTTGGGTTCAATCTTGCGGTGTCCCTTCCCGGTGACAGTAAGGGCAGCAAGGCACGTATTCTATTGTTGCCATTGAGGATAACAAGATGGGGTTTTCTTCATATTGCATGAGTCTATTCCTCTACATCATGTCATCTTGCTTAAGGCGTTACTCTGTTTTTAACTTAATACTCTAGATGCATGCTGGATAGCGGTCGATGAGTGGAGTAATAGTAGTAGATGCAGGCAGGAGTCGGTCTACTTGTCTCGGACGTGATGCCTATATACATGAGCATACCTAGATATTCTCATAACTATGCTCAATTCTGTCAATTGCTCAACAGTAATTTGTTCACCCACCGTAGAATACTTATGCTCTCGAGAGAAGCCACTAGTGAAACCTATGGCCCCCGGGTCTATTTTTATCATATCAATCTCCTACTACTTAGTTATTTACTTTGCTATTTACTTTGCCTTTATTTTACTTTGCAACTTTATCATAAAAATACCAAAAATATTATCTTATCATATCTATCAGATCTCACTCTCGTAAGTGACCCTATAGGGATTGACAACCCCTATTTGCATTGGTTGCGAGGATTTATTTGTTTTGAGCAGGTACGAGGGACTCGTGCGTAACCTCCTACTGGATTGATACCTTGGTTCTCAAAAACTGAGGGAAATACTTACGCTACTTTGCTGCATCATCCCTTCCTCTTCGGGAAAACCAACGCAGTGCTAAAAGAGGTAGCAACCCACACACACACACACCGTGAATCCACCGCAACTACGATGCATGCACTACAAAAAAAAGACACATCTGTGACATTTTGGGCCGAACGAATTTTTTTTTCATACTTATGACACTTCTATGATGATAATTGTGACAAAACCTGGTATCATCATAGATGTGGTGGGCTCCTACTTCTGTGACAAAAAATCATGATAGAAAATGGGTTTTTCTTCCTAGGCGGGCTGGAGATGCAGCTGCATGACATTCTTTGGGCCGTCCATGACGGAAAAAACCATGGTAGAAGCGAGGGCGAGGAAAATATCAGGATGCTCCCGGTTACGGTAGGTGGTCGGGGCCGAGCGATGCATGGAGGTTTGCGCGTTTCTCTCGTACACGCACGCGTGTGGGAGCGAGGCGTTGGGCTCTAACTGAACCTGAGCGAGGCGTTCTCCTACTGAACCCGAGCGATTGTACTGCAGGCTATGTGTTACTGAACCCGAGCGATCGATCGATGGCTGTTAACTGAACCCGATCGAGCGATTCCTTCGCTACTGCTGCTAACTAAAGCTGATCAATGCTGCCTCTGGATGAACAGTGAGCGTTGTTGGGGGGGTTTGGATGAACAGTTCCCGGTGGGGGTGGATGAACAGGACCCCATGGTGTTGCCTCTGGATGAACAAGACCCCGATCGATCGAGCCGGTTGGGGCTGGATGAACATGACCCTGTGGAGGGCTGGATGAACAGGACCACCCCGTGGAGGGCTGGATGAACAGTAGACGGTGGAGGGCTGGATGAACAGTAGCCCGTGGAGGGGTGGTTGAATAGGAGCCCGTGGAGAGGGCTGGTTGAACAGTAGCCGGTGGAGTAGCGTGCGGTGGAGGCTGGATGAACAGTCGTAGGTGGAGGCCGGAGGAGGACGACGGTGCATGAATAGTAGCCCGTGGAGGCTGGAGGGGGTCGATGGTGGAGATGAACAGTATCCCGTGGAGTCCCATTTTGCAGTACGCCACACCCCTCCCGATGAACAGGACTGTAAGTGCATCTAGTGCCACCCCTAGTTGGTTTTGGAGTATTGACAACAAACCTGGTTGAGGGACTAATGTGTTTGTGAGAATTGCAGGATAACACAGGTAGTAGTCCCTCATTGATTCGGTTTACCTACCGGAGATGACCCCTAAAAATGTATGAAGACATTGAAGACAAAGGTGGTATGTGAAGGTATTCACATTGAAGACTATGACAAGAGAAGACATCGCGTGAAGACTATGGAGCGCGAAGACTTAATTGTTTCGTTGTTTCATTTTCTTCTTTGTTGAGTCATAGGAACCACTGTACTGTTAAGTGGGGTCCAAGTGAACCAATCAGAATGACTGAAGTGATGCCTAACCAAAATCCTATGTCTTCGAGCGAAGACAATGAGAGCAAATCTTATCCAGAGCTGGATAAGTCAGCTTTGCTTGTAGCTCAAGTAAAGTTGCCGTGTGTGTTTGAAATCTGACCGTTGGAACACGGGTCAGTTCCTTAGTGACCCAGGGTCATTTCGGACAAAACAGGTCGGGTTGCCTAGTGGCTATAAATAGCCCACCCCTTACACCATAAAGTGGTTGGCTGCTCAGAGTTAGTGCACGACTTTTGTCGTTTGAGAGCAACCCACCTCGAAGCCTTTGAGAGAGAAATACTTGCGAGGACAAAGCCCTAAACACCCAGAGCCAAAGAGTGTTAGGCATCACTGAAGTCTTCCTGTCTGTGTGATCTGAAGACTTATTACACTTGAGGACTGTGAATCCTCCAGCCGGTTAAGCGTCGTGTTCTGAGCATCCAAGAGTCATTGTGGATCACTGGTGAACGAAGTCTGTGAAGGTTTGGAAGTCTACCTTGAAGACTTACCAGAGTGATTGGGAGAGGACTGGGTGTCCTTAGCTCAAGGGGAATAAGGTGAAGACGCGGTCTTCTGAGTTGAATCTCAGCCTCCCTAACCAGACGTACAGTTGTCACAGCAACTGGAACTGGTCCAACAAATCATTGTCTTCTATCCTTCCCATCTCCTTATGTGCAGTTGGTCCTTGTGAAGTCATTTCCTGTTTGCATTATCTTTTGTCTTCACTGAGTAATTGCTTGTTCTGATTGGCTTCATACCATCTTCCATCCTGATCCATACTGCATAGCTGCTATTAGTCTTTGTGCTTCCACTTCATTGAATACTCGACTATGGCTTGTCTAGTGTAGTCTACCTTCCGCTGTATGGTAATATGTTTACTACTATCGTTTGTCTTTGAAACTTCCATGTTTTGAAGACTTTCGTAAAATTCGCCTATTCACCCCCCTTTAGTCGATCACTAGCAATTTCAATTGGTATCAGAGCAAGGTACTCCCTTGTTCTGTGTGATTCGGTTTAACCACCTGGAGTTTTAGCTATGTCGACTGCAGGGATAATCAAAGTCTCCGTTGTGTGCCTCGTCTTCGATGGAACTGAATATCCCTACTGGAAGAATAAGATGCGCATGCATCTTGAAGCCATTGATGTCGACCTCTGGTATGTCGTCAAGAATGGCGTTCCCAAGGCTGGTGAAGGTGTCACCGCGGCTGATGTCAAGAAATTCGTTCAACTGGACTCCACTACCAAGAACATCATATGTGGTCATTTGACCAAAGGGCAGTATGGCCGTGTGAGTGCTCTGGAAACATCTAAGCTAGTCTGGGACTGGCTCTCCAAGGTCAACAAAGGCGTCTCAACCCAAAGAGATCAAAGGATCAGTGTCCTTCGCAACCTCTTCAACCGCTTCAAGAGAAACGACAATGAGAATGTTCAGCTCATGTTTGATCGCCTTATTGACATCACAAATGAGCTTCAAGCTCTCGGCGCTACTAAGATCACCAGGCATGAAATCGTCAAGACACTCCTGAGATCACTTGACAGCTCATTTGACACCCTAGCCCTGATGATTCAAGAATGCCCTGACTTCAAGACACTCGATCCCTCTGACATACTTGAAAGGCTCAACACACATGAGTTTCAGCTTTCTAAGAAAAGAGACATCTACGGTCCTAACTATGGCCGAACTCGTGCTTTGAAGGCAAAACCTGTCTCCTCATCTGAAGAAGAATCTGACTGTAGTTCTGATGATCCTGAAGACATTGGAAAGGAGCTTGCTATGCTTGTGAAGAAGTTCCAGAAATTCACCAAGAAGAAAGGCTTCAGAAAGTCCTCATGATCCAGCTTAAGGAATGATGAAGCTTCTGCTCATGACTACAAGAAGAGAACATGCCACAAGTGCAAGAAACCTGGTCACTACATCTCTGAGTGTCCGCAGTGGGACAATGAGAACAAGAAGAAGAAGAGCAAGGAATATGATTCTGACGACAAGAAGAAGAAGAAATACTCAAAGTCTTCTTCCAAGTCTTCTTCAAAGTCTTCATCACACAAGAAGAGCTCATCTGACAAGGCTCGTGCGTTTGTTGGCAAGGAAATGGATTCAGAGGAGGAGTCTGCTTCTGAGGAGGCGGAGGTGGAGTCTGAGGAGGAGTTTGATTCTGGCGTTGCAAGTCTGGCTACAACCTACGTTGCCAAGTCCATCTTCAAAACTGAAGACAATGACTTCATCACCGACTCCGATGCTAATGACAAGGACAACTCCACTCCCACCTACTGCTTCATGGCACGCGGTGCCAAGGTAAACTCACGCATTACTCACTATCAAACATCCAGTGAAGATGACTCTGATTGTGGTTCCAAACCCAGCTACAAAACACTTGCTAAAATTGCAACTGAACAACAGAAAGCTATGGAACATATTCAAAAACTGTTAGACAAAAACGATGACCTGTTAGACGCTGAAATGACTCGATCTCAGTCCTTAATTGAAGACATAAAAAATCTTCATGTTAAGTATGAGGAACTTGAAAGTCGTCATGAAACGCTCTCAACAACTCATGAAAAGCTTTCCCATGATTATCTTCAAAGGAAGCAAGATCTTGAGAAATTGAGAGCGGCTTATGAAGATCTTCAAAAGGAAAACGAGTCACTTCGCGCCAAACAGATCAGTTCCGCTCAGGAAGGATTTGAACCACCATGTCTTAAATGCATTGAGCATGACAACGCTACTTTTGTTGTTGGATGTTCTACTGCTGCTACTGTTGCAATATCTTCAACTGTTGATGTGGTAACTAACCCCTTTGCTGAGGATACCGCTGCTATCGCTGATGAAAATGCTAGGTTGAAGACATTGCTTGAAACAGGGATGTACAAAAGTCTTAAAGGGCATCAGACACTATGTGATGTCCTCAAAAGGCAGATCCTGAACCGAAACCCTAGGAAAGAGGGTGTTGGGTTCGAAAGGAAAATGAATGCCGATGGCTCTTACTGGAAACCTGAGCAGTACCCCAAAACCATATGGGTTGCTGCAAAGGAACCTTCAGTGGATCCATCCACCCTATCTAGCTTCACTTGTGCTAATCCCATTGTCATTGATGAATCCTTTGATGCAAACTATAAACTGTTTAAGAATCAGAATGGTGAAGTGTTTTCCAGGTATATTGGTACTAACTGCAGGAATGGGCCACCTATGAAGAAAGTCTTGGTGCCAAAAAAGTGTCTGGAGAATCTTTCTGTGAATGTCGTCATGACACCACATGTGAATAAGACAAACCCTAGACCACAGGCTTCATATGGTCCAAAGGCTTCATACAGATAGAGGACTCACCTGAGTCGCACTAACACAAATGTTTTGCAGGGAAACCATACTCAGACCTATGAATATGAGCGCATTTCATAAAACTGCCATGTTCATAAGACCCAAAACTACTCTGCTTATTCTTATGAGTACTATTGTCCACCTGCAAGACTATTTTCTAGGGCTCCAAAGCCAAAGTTCCAGATGATGCACTTAGACTCATTGCTTCGAAGCCACCCTTGAAGATGTGGGTGGCTAAGAAAGCTTAACTCTCTTTTGCAGGGAAAGGTGTCCAGCCGAAAATCAAATGCGTCTGAAGCTATTGCTGGGGACCTTAAACATCTTGTAGGGCGCAAGATCAAATGCCCAAATGGTCTTATTATGTATTTTGTTCCTAAGTCGCTTGCTACTTGCCCTATCAGTCCTAACCTCGATCTAAGCTTTCATAATCCACTTGCTCGTCAAATGTTTATGCTTCACAATTCTCTTCATGAAGCCTATCCCCCTAACTGCACTGTAGGGTATGACACCAGCTGCTTCAGAATGGATTATTGATAGTGGATGTACTAATCACATGACAGGCGAGCGAAGTCTTCTCATGGACTCAACTCTATGACCATCTGACAAAAGTCACATCACATTTGCTGATACTGGTAAAAGCAAGGTATTGGGTCTAGGTAGAGTTGCAATCTCAAAGGATCAGCACATGGATAAAGTGATGCTTGTTGAATCCCTTGGTTTCAACTTAATGTCCGTCTCAATGCTTTGCGATTTGAACATGATTGTGATATTTGGAAAATATCATTGCCTAGTTCTAATGGAATCTGACAAGTCCCTAGTCTTTGAAGGGTATCGGAAAGATGATTTGTACATGGTAGATTTCTCAGCAGGACCACAGCTCGCTGTATGTCTTCTTGCAAAAGCTTCAGAATGCTGGCTCTGGCATCGGAGGCTAGGGCATGCTGGCATGAGGAATTTGCACACTCTTGCAAAGAAGAAGCATATCATAGGCATCGAGGGCGTCAAGTTCAAGAAGGATCACTTATGCGGTGCCTGCGAAGCTGGAAAGATGACGAGGGACAAGCATCCCTCGAAGACAATCATGACAACGACTCAACCCTTTGAACTGCTACACATGGACCTCTTTGGTCCTACTCACTACTCAACTCTTACTACTACTACTTGTCTCTATGGCTTCGTCATTGTTGATGATTATTCAAGATATACATGGGTGCATATAATTCTCTACAAGAATGAAGTGCAGGATGTCTTCAGACGCTTCGCCAATCGAGCCATGAATAACTATGGTGTCAAGATCAAGAACATCTGAAGTGATAACGGCATTGAATTCAAGAACACCGGCCTCGACACTTATCTTGATACATTGGGCATCACTCATGAGTTCTCAGCCCCGTACACGCCGCAGCAGAATGACATCATGGAACGCAAGAATAGAACACTCATTGAGATGGCTCGGACGATGCTCGATGAATACAAGACACCAAGAAAATTCTGGCTTGAAGCCATTGATACTGCATGCCATGTCATCAACCTTGTTTATCTTCACAAGCTTCTGAAGAAAACATCCTATGAACTCCTCACTGGTAAGAAGCCAAATGTCAGTTACTTCAGAGTATTTGGTGCCAGGCGCTGGATCAAGGATCCTCATCACACTTCAAAATTTGCACCGAACGCACATGAAGGTTTTATGCTTGGTTACGGAAAGGATTCGCACTCCTACAGAGTCTTCAACCTCTTTCACTATAAAGTGGTTGAAACTGTGGATGTGCGGTTCGATGAGACTAACGGCTCGCAAAGAGAGCACCTGCCAAATGTGCTAGATGAAATTCCACCCAGTGAATCCATCAAGCTTATGGGAACTGGAGAAATCATACCGTCTGAAGTACAGCCTGAAGAGGAACTTATCATATCTACACCTGATCAACCTGAAGACAATGCTCAGCCTAAATACAATCCTTCGGACGATGACAATGATCAACAAGAGCAAAATCTTTGTCCAGTTCATCCTCGTGTTGCAAATGAAGTACAGATTGAGAAGATAATCGATAACATCAATGCACCTGGTCCACTCACTCGATCAAGGGCAACACAACTAGCAAATTTCTGTGGACACTTTGCATTCGTCTCAATATCAGAACCCAAGAAAGTTGATGAAGCCTTCATGGAACCAGAATGGATTCAAGCTATGCAAGAAGAGCTTCAACAGTTTGAGCTGAATAATGTATGGGAACTGGTCAAGCGTCCTGATCCTCGGAAACACAATATCATAGGCACTAAATGGATATATCGCAACAAGCAAGATGAGCATGGTCAAGTTGTCAGAAACAAGGCTCGTCTAGTTGCTCAAGGATACACTCAAGTTGAAGGAATTGACTTCGATGAAACATTTGCTCTTGTGGCTAGGCTTGAAGCTATATGCATACTGCTAGCCTATGCAAATCATCATAACATCCTTCTGTATCAAATGGATGTGAAGAGTGCTTTTCTCAATGGCAAGATTGAAGAAGAAGTGTATGTTGCACAACCGCCTAGCTTTGAAAATCCAAAACATCCTGACATGGTTTATAAGCTCAACAAGGCACTTTATGGCCTCAAACAAGCCCCTCGTGCTTGGTATGACACACTCAAAGACTTCCTGAAGAGTAAAGGCTTCAAACCTGGTTCCCTGGATCCCACTCTCTTCATGAAGACATATGATGGTGAACTGTTTGTGTGCCAAATATATGTGGATGACATTATCTTCGGCTGCACTAATCAGAAATATAGTGATGAATTTGGATACATGATGCAAGAGCAATATCAGATGTCCATGATGGGTGAGCTGAAGTTCTTCCTTCGTCTTCAAATACGACAGCAACGCAACGGCATCTTCATATCTCAAGAGAAATACCTCAAAGATTGCCTGAAGAAGTTTGGAATGCAAGACTACAAAGGTTATACGACGCCAATGCCTACCAAGAGTCATCTAGATTCTGACGCCAATGGTAAAGAGTTTGATCAAAAGGTATACCGCTCCATGATTGGTTCTTTGCTTTATTTATGTGCATCTAGGCCAGATATCATGCTTAGTGTTTGCATGTGTGCCCGATTCTAAGCAGCACCAAAGGAATCACATCACTTAGCTGTGAAGCGAATTCTTCGATATTTGGCTTGCACCCCAACACTAGGATTATGGTATCCAAAGGGCTCAGAGTTTGATCTAGTTGGATTCTCGGATGCTGATTATGCTGGTGACAAGGTGGATCGCAAGTCTACATCAGGCACATGTCACTTTCTGGGACGATCACTTGTGTGGTGGTCTTCAAAGAAGCAGAACTGTGTATCTCTCTCCACTGCTGAATCTGAATACATTGCTGCTGGATCTTGCTGCGCTCAGCTTTTATGGATGAAGCAAACACTCGAAGACTATGGCATTCATCTGAAGCAAGTGCCACTCTACTGCGACAATGAAAGCGCCATCAAGATCGCCGACAACCCAGTTCAACACTCGAAGACAAAGCACATTCAGATCCGTCATCACTTTCTCAGAGATCATGTCATGAAGGAAGATATTGATATCATTCACGTCAACACTGAAGAGCAGCTGGCAGATATCTTCACAAAGCCCTTGGATGAGAAAAGGTTTTGCAAGTTGCGGTGTGAGCTAAATATCTTGGAATCCTCAAATGTCATGTGATCATGCACACATCCTAACACTTATGCATGTTGATGACTTAGATGTGAAAACACACGAAGTAACGTATATCTTCAACCAATGAAGACTTACACTCTAAGTGTGAATACATTAATGCGGAATTTGACTTCGGAGCGCCACGATAATTGTGCGTCGTGTCTCGATCTAATATTTCCTATATGGTGGGTAACGCCACCACCAAACTTTTGTTTGGAATACTTTCTATTGGCGTTGCATTTGCATAGTCATCGCATTTGGTTTGTCTTCATTATTAACATGGCTTCATGTTTATCTTCACTATATTGATTTGGTTTCTGTCCTCTACAGCATTCACTTATAGCTATGTCTTCTAGTTGAATCTTTTGAACTAAGTGAATGTGATCGGACCCTAACCTTTCTATGCTCCCGTCTTAAGTCTATCTATCCAAATCATATGCATTCTATTGAAACTGTTAAAACATCTTCTCTGCGTCCTTGTTAGCAGAAGACACGTAGACAAACATTAGTCTATTTTCAATGCTCAATCCTTTTTACCTGAAACCCGGAGAAGTGGGAACGACCACCCGACAATCCAGGCGTGCGTGGGAATGTGGAACAACCTCCAATGTGTTGCATGATCACCACGTGTCCTTCAGATGTGAACCGCCAAGGGCACCTGCGTAATAACATTGTGCCGTCCCTGTCCCTATAAATACATGCCTCACCCCAGTCATTATCTCTTCTTCCACTCTTGCACAAACCCTAGCGCCACCGCTAGCCCACGACGACGCCGACGATGAAGTGCTTAGCTGACGCGGCCTCACCGACGCCGTCCTCACGCCGGCCGCGGACATTGTCTTCTCTGCCGTCGCCGTAGGTGTCCTCCGTCGCCAAGTTAGGGCACGAAAGTTCGAACTGCTCGGCCTCCTCTCCCACTCCGTCTAGCAGTTCCTCATGTGGTAAATAAAAACTCTTTTTACAGTCTTTTGATCCGATAAATTCATCCTTTTCAACCACAAGTGGTTTCTGTTGCTACAAAGTTGGATCTATCCTGTTCTGCATCTCATAGCATGCCTAGTATGTTCACTTATGCTTCACAAAATAGTTAGATTCCTCACTTGTACTTATTCGTGGATTCATACAAATCTGGAACCAACTCTCTACATATGAGTGAATGTCTTCGCACTATGAGGTCAAGGTCTTCTAAAACTGATTTATCTTCAAAATCTTCTGAGAATGCATATGACCTCTTCCCCTTCCCTCGCATCTCTAATGCTGTCACAGGTACATGTCCGTGGGAGAATCCCTTGGTTCTCATAGTCTGCATTCATTTGCAGAGTTCTTACAGCATCACATAAATTCTCCTGAAGCCAGTTCCTGTCTGACCAGTAGACAGAAGACTTTGACAGTGTTGAATCCTTTCAGTCTAAACTTCATGACAACTGAAAAATCAGTCAGGAAGGGCGGCAGACAGCGTCATGGAAACACTGCTAAGGACCTGCCACCGGATCTCTATGAGTTATACAAGTCAGATCTAGAAGAAACCTATGGAGAATGCAAGAACCGAATCCAATGGATTTGAAGACATTGGGCAGATGAATGGTTCAAGTACAGATTCATCACCAATGAATATGCTGAGAAGAATGCCCTAAAGGGCCCCTAGGGAGATATAATATACAAAGGTCTTCAACCCAAGTCGAAGTCGGAAGCTATTGCTCAGGGCTTCTACCCCTGCATGATTCGTGGACCTCAGCCTGCTAATGCCGACCCATCCTCTCTATTATGGTGTCGTGAAGATAAACTCTTCAAGAGCAACTATGAGGCTGCAAAGAACTCGTCCAAGGAAAACAAGAAGTCTTTGGGATTAGACTTCAACCCAGGCCCCTCTGCACCACGTGCTGACGGCACACGCGAAGCTGAACCCAATCTTATTGGGCCCTTCTAAAACTTAGAAGGTCTCATCACTCACATTCAGGTTCAAGGGGTAGCCGTGGACCACTCTGCAGATGACATTGATTCTGATGAAGCGCCTGCACCACAGAAGCCTGTGAAGCAAAAGAAACCAAAGGCTTCAAAGCCCTCCTCTGCACCAAAGGTCTCACGGGCGAAGCCTCTGGCCACTGCACCTCCTGAAGCCAGTGTGCAGTCTGAAGATCTCTCACGCATCTCCAAGTCTGACAAGTTGAAAAAGCCCATGCAACTCACTGGTCAAGCATTGACTCTAGCTGCTGTTTTGAGAAACGAGAATGTTGCCATTGATCTGTCCAGCCACGACGATCTTGGCGATGACGCTCTTGAGCAATTGATAAAGAGCAAGCAAGAGGCGGAAATCTTCAATGATCTTCCCCTCTTTGATGTGGAAATCTTGTACAAGTTTATTGATGAATGGTTCGACAGCCCAGACCTCAGTTTTGATGATCTTCGGCTCCCGATTGGCCTCAGCGTCTCCTTCCATGGAGCCATTGCTCCTGAGCTGGCTCTTGCACAGAAGATTGTTGAGCTGAAGCACAAAATTGACTATGAAAAGGCTCAGTTCAAGAAGCACATGGCCAAGCTCAATGTTGAAGACATTCAAAACTTCAAGGTCATGATGCATGAGCTCAAGGAGGCATTCCACAAGAAACGAGAAGAAGCAAAAGGTTCTCGTGACTGCATGAAGAATCTTGCTGCCAAATGTGTTCAAGGCTACAATGAAGCTGAAAAGCGCAAGGCTTTGGGGCAACCAGGCATCGACCCCAGAATGGCTGCCAAGAAGAAGAAGAAGCCAGTTGTGGCCGAACCAGAAGCATCAAGGCAGGAAGAACCTCGCATTTTCTTTCCGGCTAGTATGACAGGCTCGAAGCCTAAGGTCCCCACAGTGGCTTCAGAGTTCAAGAAAACTAGAGCAGCTGAAGCCGAAGCCAGAAAGCGCAAGACCAAAGCCACCACTGATGATGCTCCACCAACCAAGAAAGGAAAAACAAAGAAGCGAGACTAGGCTGGTTCCACAGAGCCCCTTGTTGTCGAGCCAATTCATGTTGCTCATCCTTCCTCTGCACATCGAGAACGTCATTTGGTAGTTCATGAGCCTGCTTCCACAGAGGCTCCTGAAGCTGAAGAGAATCCAGCTATTGACCCCACCACAGCTGAAGACATTGGTCATCAAGACAATGTTGAAGATGATGAAGCCCTTCCTCAGATCGAGCACAATTTGGTATCATCGCCAATTCTCACGAACAACGAACTCATCAGCATTGGTCGTCCATTGACGCCAATTGCTCAGGATGACTCATGGGCTGATCACCCTCAAGAATCCCCTCGTGATGAAGAAACACCAGTCACTCCCCCACCACAGGTCACCACTCCGGTGATTTACAATGAAGACTTTGAGGCCCAACCAACTCCATCTCCACAGGCGTCGCCAGCATTTCGCAGGCTTCGCAAAGGACCAAGGCCCCACATCACGTTGTCAAGTGTTCCAGAAGGAGAAGAGCGCCAATCTGTTTCACGCAAAGTCTTTCCTGAAGCTTCTCCTACAGTGAACATCCCTGAATCTGAAGCCAAAGAGGTTGAAGATATTCCGGCTGCATCAGCCGATGAAGAAGAAGAACCACGCAATGAAGAAACAGTTGCTACACCCCCGTCCAACCCTGAAGTTGTTCTTGAGGAGAACGTGTCTGACCCTCCAGCTCCTGAAGTGGAGGTTACCAATACTGAGGCGGCCACCAACATCAACACTAAAGCCAATGACGTTGTCATGGCTGAAGCTAATGTGGCGCCTGAAGCTAATGTGGTGCCAGATGTCGCTGCACCTGAAGCTTATGCTACACCTGATGCAAATCTACAACTTGAAGCCAATGCCTCTGCTCCTGTACCACCTCCCAGGCCACACACCATCGAGCAAGCATATGATCGTGGTCAGCTTGTTATAGTCCACTGGCCAATTCTGGTTCCTCCGCCTGCTCCCGGCCCTCAATTTGACTATCATGTGGAGCACAGGCCTCAGGTCCAGAAGCCAAAGCCAAGGCTACCACAGTTTCCTGGTACTGCAACGTCACCAGGATCATTTAATCTGAATGGATTCAAGGAACACAACACATTCTTCGACAATGACAAGAACACCTACACAAGGCCAAGAATCTCTTCGGACCGATTCTGGAGTTATCAGCAGCGAAGCTATTATTCATGCATCTTGTACAATTAGGGACGCATCTTCCCTCATATGCATCTTGATTGTGAAGCCATTGCTGGACTGCCATGCCTTGAAGAAGCCCTTGACTGCTTTCATGATGCGGGTCTGCTCAACTTTGTGACTGCCAAGGAACACTAGAATGAAGAACTTCTGCTTCAATTCTATGCTACACTCCACATTCGTGGATACAACAGGGATCCAAAGACTTGGATCCTTGAGTGGATAACAGGAGATGTTCATCATGAAGCTAAAGCCCAAGACATCATTGAGCTTACAGCCCTGCCCACTCCTGGCGAATATTATGAACCAGGTTGTCAACAACACCAGAATGCTTTGGAGAGCATTTTCCAGAAGCCTGAGCCTAACATGAGCCAAATGCTGAGCATGATGAAGCCTCTGCCACACGACGCTGAATACCCAATGGAATTCTTTGTCGAAGATGTAGAGTATCTGCCCCGCACCATTTACCACATCATCAGGAAGACTTTATGGCCTGTCAAAGGACATTCATCTGTAGCGAAGCTTGAAGGAGCAATGAAGACTTTGGTTTTCTATATCTTAAATGGCATAAGCTTCAATGCTCAAGACTTCTTCATCAGGCAATTGGCTGCATCTGGCTCCGACATCTTTGGTCTGAAGTTCTATGCTCCATGGGTAATGCGTCTTATCAAGCTTCACTCCGCCTTCAACTATTAGCCGTCTGCACGCAATCATCTAGTATTCTTGCCAGAGGTTGATCTATCTGTTGAAGCTATTTACCCAGAGCCTGCAAAGGATCCAGTTTATCTTCACAATGTTGATCATCAAAGCTTCACCCAGCCCATTGAAGGAGTTCAGGCCGTCTCTCGTGTTTATCCCTTGGCTGGTAACACACGTGCCCCTCGTGCTCAAACTGAAGCCACTAGAAGCACCATTGCCCAAAGGCCTCGGAAGCGGTCTCATGTTCTCAACGACCAAGAGCTTCTCGTCGCTCTACATCAGAAACAAGATAAGCATCATGATTTGCTTAAGCGTCAGATGCAAAGCCTCTTGGTGGACATCAATCGCATTCGCAATCTTGCCACCAAGAATGCCTTTGTTACACATGAAACCTGTTGGAGGTCCTGGAAGAGTTTGACATTACTCACTGCTGAAGCAGATCTTCAAGATGATGGGTCATGGAAAGATTCAAGTTTGACTCCACTCCTCCAAGGAATGCTCACTTGCGTCGGACTCCCTCACTTGAAGACTCTGACTACTCTTCCTCAGCTGCAACGGTGAATGCCAGAGTCATCGATGATCAAGATGATGCCACCTCACCACCTCCGACTTCAGCGCGTGTCGACACTGCACCAAGTTCTTCTGTGACCCCGGATCTCAACGACGACCCTTCTACTTCGCCTACTCCTCATGGGAAGGAGTAGAAGCTCTATGTCTTCAAACCTTTTTGGTCATTACTGACAAAAGGGGGAGAAGCATATGAGTTGATAGTCTTCAAGCGGGTCCATATGGTTGGTTGCTTTATTTTTGCTACTTTTTCCAAGTGCTTACAACTCTCGCTTTTGATACATTTGGTTTGTTTTTGAGTTGTAACACTTAAACTTGTTGTTCGGCTACTATATTTTCAACAATATGTGATGCGATGATAAATTCTGCATGTGCGACGATAAATTCCGCATGAAGTCATCTTGCAGACGTCCATTTTTTTAATTATGCATGTCATTACCTTCGATATATCCTTTCATGCATGATGAATTGTCTTCATAAGTAGAAGAGGAGCTCCGCAAGTACAACCTGCCATGTGCATTTGCATTCAAAGGCAAAATACTTGTATGCACATCTTCAGGGGGAGCCTTTCTGCTACTTACGAAGACAATACTTAAATCCTTTACAATTTCACATACTTCTATCCCCGTTGAAAACTTCAACTAGTTTCTCATCAATCACGAAAAAGGGGGAGATTGTAAGTGCATCTAGTGCCACCCCTAGTTGGTTTTGGAGTATTGATGACAAACCTGGTTGAGGGACTAATGTGTTTGTGAGGATTGCAGGATAACACAGGTAGTAGTCCCTCATTGATTTGGTTTACCTACCAGAGATGACCCCTAAAAATGTATGAAGACATTGAAGACAAAGGTGGTATGTGAAGGCATTCACATTGAAGACTATGACAAGAGAAGACATCGCGTGAAGACTATGGAGCGCGAAGACTTAGTTGTTTCATTTTCTTCTTTGTTGAGTCATAGGAACCACCGTACTGTTAAGTGGGGTCCAAGTGAATCAGTCAGAATGACTGAAGTGATGCCTAACCAAAATCCTATGTCTTCGAGCGAAGACAATGAGAGCAAATCTTATCCAGAGCTGGATAAGTCAGCTTTTCTTGTAGCTCAAGTAAAGTTGCCATGTGTGTTTGAAATCTGACAGTTGGAACACGTGTCAGTTCCTTAGTGACCCAGGGTCATTTCGGACAAATCAGGTCAGGTTGCCTAGTGGCTATAAATAGCCCACCTGAAAGTGCGTTATATCGACTAGAGGGGGGGTGAATAGGCGATTTTTATGAAAGTCTTCAAAACATGGAAGTTTCGAAGACAAACGATAGAAATAAACCTATTACCATGCAGCGGAAGGTAGACTACACTAAGCAAACCATAGTCAAGTATTCAATGGAGTGAAAGCACAATGACTAATAGCAGCAATGTAGTAAGGATCAGGTAGGAAGATATTATGAAGCCAAACAGAACATGCAGTCACTCAGTGAAGACAAAAGATAGTGCAATCATACAATGACTTCACAAGGAGTAACAGTAAGTAAAGGGAAGGGAAGGGTGAAACCAGTGACTCGTTGAAGACAATGATTTGTTGGACCAGTTCTAGTTGCTGTGATAACTGTACGTCTGGTTAGGGCGGCTAGGTATTTAAACCCGAGGACACACAGTCCCGGACACCCAGTCCCGAACACGCAGCTCAGGACACCCAGTCCTCACCATATTCCCCTTGAGCTAAGGTCACACAGACCTCGCCCGATCACTCTGGTAAGTCTTCAAGGTATACTCCCAAACCTTCACAGACTTCGTTCACCGGCAATCCACAATGTCTCTTGGATGCTTAGAACATGACGCCTAACCGGCTGGAGGATTCACAGTCCTCAAGTGTAATAAGTCTTCAGATCACACAGACAAGAAGACTTAAGTGATGCCTAATTCTCTTTGGCTCTAGGTGGTTAGGGCTTTATCCTCGCAAGAAATTCTCTCTCAAAGGCTTCGAGGTGGGTTGCTCTCAAACGACAAAAGCCGTACTCTAACTCTAAGCAGCCAACCGTTTATGGTTGTAGGGGGTGGGCTATTTATAGCCACTAGGCAACCCGACCTGATTTGTCCGAAATGACCCTGGGTCACTAAGGAACTGACACGTGTTCCAACGGTCAGATTTCAAACTCACACGGCAACTTTACTTGGGCTACAAGCAAAGCTGACTTGTCCGACTCTGGACAAGATTCGCTCTCATAGTCTTCACTCGAAGACATAGGTTTTGGTTAAGCATCACTTCATTCATTCTGACTGGTTCTCTTGGACCCCACTTAACAGTACGGTGGTTCCTATGACTCAATCAGAGAAGAAAAAGAACTACGAAAGATCTAAGTCTTCGAGCTCCATAGGCTTCATGCGATGTCTTCTCTTGTCATAGTCTTCAATGTGAATATCTTGATATACCACCTTTGACATCAATGTCTTCATACATTTTTAGGGGTCATCTCTGGTAGGAAAACCGAATCAATGAGGGACTTCTACCTGTGTTATCCTGCAATTCTCACAAACACATTAGTCCCTCAACTAGGTTTGTCGTCAATACTCCAAAACCAACTAGGGGTGGCACTAGATGCACTTACAATCTCCCCCTTTTTGGTGATTGATGACAAACTAGTTGAAGTTTTCAACGGGGAATATAATATGTGAAATTGTAAAGGATAAGGAATTGTCTTCATAAGTTGCAAGGGCTCCCCTGAAGATGTGCATATAAGTAATTTGCTTTTGGAATGCAAATGCACATGGCAGGTTGTGCTTGTAGAGATCCTCTTCAACTTATGATGACAATCCACTATGCATGTGAAGCTATGTGAAGATAATGACATGCATAATGGAAAATGGACGTCTGCAAAATGATCTAAGTGCGGAATTTATCGTCGCACATGCGGAATTTATCATCGCATCACGAGGTGGCAAATAAGTAGCAGACGACCATCGAGTTTAAGTGTTACAACTCAAATAACCAACTGTATCAAAGCAAATGAGAGTTGTAAACACGAAGAAAAAAGTATAAAGCACCCGCCCATATGAACCCGCTTGAAGACTATCTAACTTATATGCTTCTCTCCTTTTGTCAGTAAGGACCAAAAAGGTTTGAAGACATAGAGCATCTACTTGTTCCCATGAAGAGTAGGTGAAGGAGTAGGGTCATCGGTGGTGTTTGGCGGTGTAGAAGAACTTGGAGCAATGTTGAAGCGTGCTGAAGGAGGTGGCGGTGAAGTAGCATCGTCTTCATCCTCGATCACTCTGGCATTCACAGTTGCAGCAGAGGAAGAGAACTCAGAGTCTTCAAGAGATGGAGTTCGTCGCAGTACTGCCCTTCGAGGAGGTGTGGAGTCATATTTGAAGGGTTCAGAGAAGCCATCCTCTTGAAGATCATCTTCAGAGAACATAAGCGTCAGTCCTTTCCATGTGCGTCGAGAGGTTTCATGTGCAACGAAGGCATTCTTGGTGGCAAGATTGCGAATGCGGTTGACATCCACCAAGATGCTTTGCATTTGACGCTTCAGCCAGTCATGATGCCTATCCTGTTTCTGATGAAGAGCCACCAGAAGGTCTCGATCATTGAGAACACGAGTGCACTTCTTGGATCATTGGGCAATTATGCTATTAGTGGCTTCAGTGAGAGCAGGATGCGGTGCACGTGTAGTGCCAGCCAAAGGATACACATGAGTGACTGCTTCAACTCCTTCAATGTTCTGAGAAAAACTTTGATGCTCTGCATTCTGAAGACTTAGAGGTTCCTTGGCAGGCTCAGGATAGATGGCTTCAATAGACATATCCACATCAGGCAGAAAGATCCGATGATTGCGAGCAGATGGCTAATATGAGATAGCGGAGTGAAGTTTGATCAGCCGCATTACCCATGGGGCGTAGAACTTCAAGCCAAAAAGATCAGAGCCTGATGCAGCAAGTTGGCGAATGAAGAAGTCCTGTGCATTGAAGCATTTGCCATGAAGAATATAGAAGACCAAGGTCTTCATTGCACCTTCCAGCTTGGCATGTGGAGAGTGTCCTTTGATGGGCCAGAGAGTTCGCCTTATGATGTGATAAATAGTCCTTGGCAGATACTCAAGGTCTTCAACAAAGAACTCTTTGGGATATGCAGCATCTTGGGGTAATGGCTTCATCATACTGAGCATCTGACTCATGTTAGGTTCAGGCTTCTGAAAGATGCTCTCCACAGCTTCACTATGAAGTTGACAGCCAGATTCATAGAGATCGCCAGGAGTGGGTAGACCAGTGAGCTCAATGATGTCAAAGGCTTTGGCTTTGTGATGAACATTTCCTGTCATCCACTCCAGGACCCAGGTCTTCGGATCTCTGTTATACCCGCGGATGTGAAGTGTGGCATAGAATTGGAGCAGCAACTCTTCATTCCAATGCTCTTAGTCAGTGACGAACGGTAGCAATCCAACATTTTTGAAGCAATCCAGAGCTTCTTCCAGACAGGGCAGACCAGCTATTGCTTCAATGTCAAGACGCTTGTGTGGGAAGATGCGACCTTGATTGTATAGAATGTAGGAGTAATAGCTTCGCTGCGGATAGCTCCAGAACCGATCAGATAATATTCTTTCCCTTGAGTAGGGGTTCCTGGAGCTATTGAAGAAAGTGTTGTCTGCTTTGAAGCCATTGATATTGAAGGATCCAGGTGCTGATGCAGGACCTGGGAACCTGGGCAATCTTGGGATTGGCTTCTGTACCTGAGGCCTGTGCTCAACATGATAGTCGAACTGAGGACCGGCAGCAGGCGCAGGAACAGAAGCAGTGGGATCAGTGGATTCGCTGACTTCTGGCGCTTGGGTTGGTGAGGGCTCCACATTAGCTTCAGCCATGACAATGTCAGTGGCGTCATTGGTGTTGGTGGTGGCAGCCTCAAGATTTTCAACCTCCACTTGACGAGCTGGAGGGTCGGTCACAGTCACGTTCTCCTTGAGAACAGCTTCTTGGTGAGACGGGGGTGTAGCAGCGCTTGGTGTTTCTTCTTCATCGGCTGATGCAGCCGGAATGTCTTCAGCAGCTTCAGCTTCAGACTCAGAGACTAGAGGCCTTGGTCCTTTGCGAAGCCTGCGCAACGCTGGTGACGCCTGTGGAGTTGGTGTTGGCTGGGCCTCAAAGTCTTCTTCCTCTTGTGGGCGATCAGCCCATGAAGCATCCTGAGCAATTGGCGTTAGAGGACGACCAATGCTGATGAGTTCACTGTGCGTTAGCACAAGCGATGATACCTGTTGGTGCTCGAGCTGAGGAAGGGCTGCATCATCTTCAACATGGTCATGGTGACCAATGTCTTCAGCAGCGATGGGATCAGCTGCTGGAAAGTCTTCAGCTTCATGAGCCTCTGTGAAAGCAGGCTCATGGATTGTCAGTTGGCGCTCTTGAGGTTCAGCGTCAGGACGAACCATGGAAATGGGTTCAACAATCAAAGGCTCTGTGGGAGCAGCCCGTTCTTTCTTGGTCTTCCTCTTCTTCTTGGAGGGGGCACTAGGAGAGGCTTCAGGATGTTTCCTCTTCCTGGGCTCAGCCTCAACAGTCCTTGTCTTCTTCAGCTCTGAAGCGGTTGACCGGGCTTTTGGCTTCGAGCCAGTCATGCTAGTTGGGAAGACAATGGGATCTACTTCCTGCCTTGGTGCGAGAGGTTCGGCCACAATGGGCTTCTTCTTCTGCTTAGCAGCCATCCTGGGATCAATGCCCGGACGCCCAAGGGCCTTGCGCTTCTCAGCTTCGTTGTAGCCTTGCACACACTTGTCAGCTAGGCTCTTCATGCGCTCTCGAGAACCCTGAGCTTCTGTGCGTTTCTTGAGAAAGGCTTCTTTGAGCTCGTGCAGCATAATCTTGAAGTTTTTCACCTCTTGCATGCTGAGCCTGGCCATATGCTTCTTGAACTGAGCCTTTTCATAGTCAATCGTTTGCTTCAGTTTGACGATGCGCTGAGCAAGAGCTAGCTCTGAAGCAATGGAGCCATGGAAGGCGACACTGAGGCCAATGGGTAGTTGCAGATCTTCGAAGCTGATGTTTGGCGTGTCAAACCACTCATCAATGAAGTTGTGGATGATTGTCACATCAAAGAGAGGCAGATCATTGAAGATTTCTGCTTCTTCTTTGCTCTTGATGAGTTGCTCAAGAGCGTCATCGGCAAGATCTTCATCACTGGACAGATCAATGGCATCATTGTGCAGAATGGCAGCAGCTGTCAGCTCTTGGCCGGTGTGTGGCAGAGGCATCTTGACCTTCTGGGGCTTGGAGATGCGTGACAAATCTTCAGACTGCACACTGTCTTCAAGAGGTGCAGTTGCCAATGGCTTCGCTCGTGAGATTTTTGGTGCAGAGGCAGGCTTGGAAGCTTTTGGCTGCTTCAGTTTCTTTGGCTTCGACGCTGTAGGCGCTTCATCTGAGTCAGCGTCATCTGCAGGCTCATTTACGGCAGTACCTTGAACCACTATATGGGTGATGAGACCTTCAAGGTTGTAGAAGGGCCCAAGAAGATTGGGTTCAGCTTCGCGAGTTCCATTCGCACGGGGAGCAGAGGGACCAGGGTTGAAATCTAATCCCAAAGACTTCTTGTTCTGCTTCGCTGAGTTCTGCGCAAACTGGAAGTTGCGCTTAAACAGATTGTCGTCATGACACCATAGCAGTGACGATGGGTCAGCATCCACAGGTTGTGGTGCACGGACCATGAAGGGATAGAAGCCTTGTTCAATGGCTTCAGCTCTGGTCCTGGGTTGAAGATTTTTGTAGAGGATGTCTCCCCATGGTCGCTTGATGGCATTCTTTTCAGCATATTCCTTTGTCACAAATCTGTACTTGAACCACTGTTCTGCCCAATAGCGTCGAATCCATTGGATTCGTGTCTTGCGCTGATTGTAATCCTCTTCAAGATCTGTCTTGTATAGCTCTGAGAGGTCATCGGGCAGATCTCTTGATGTTTGTCCTCGACGCTTTCTGCCACCCTTCCTTGCTGATTTCTCTGAAGCCATGAACTTTAAACTGAAAGGCTTCAATACGTTCAATGGCTTCAAAGGTTTTCGCTTACTGGACAAACAGGAACTGGCTTCGGGAGAATTTATGTGATGCTGTAAGTATTCTGCAAATGAATGCAGACTATGAGAACCAAGGGATTCTCCCACGGACATGTACCTGTGACAGCATTAAGGTGCGAGGGAAGGGGAAGAGGTCATATGCATTCTTAGAAGATTTTGAAGATAAATCAGTTTAGAAGACATTGACCTCATCGTGCAAAGACATTCACTCATAGATAAGGAGTTGGTTCCAGATTTGTACGAATCCACGAATCAGTACAAGTGAGGAATCTAACTACTTGTGAAGCATAAGTGAATATACTAGGCATGTTATGAGATGCAGTATGAAAGAGATCCAACTTGTGTCAATAGAAACTGCTTGTGGTAGAAAGTGATAAAGCCATAGGATGAAAGGGGCCGTAAAAAGGAAGTTTATTTACCACACAAAGAACTGCTAGACGGAGTGGAAGAGGAGGCCGAACAGTTCGATCTTCCGTGCCCTAACTTGGCGATGGAGGACACCTACGGCGACGACGGAGAAGACGATGTCCGCGGTCGGTGTGAAGACGACGTCGGAGAGGTTGCGGCAGCGAAGCGCTTCGTCGCCGGCATCGTCGAGGGCTAGCGGTGGTGCTAGGGTTCGTGCGAGAGTGGAAGAAGAGATAATGACTGCTGTGAGGCGTGTATTTATAGGTACAGGGGCGGCACTGCGTTATTACACAGGTGCCCCTGGCGATTCACATCTGAGGGACACATGGCTGTCATGCAGCATATCGGGGGTTGTTCCACGTCCCACGCACGCCTGGATTGTCGGGTGGTCGTTCCCACTTCTCCGGGTTTCAGGTGAAGGAATGAGCATTGAAAACGGACTTAATGTTTGTCTCTGTATCTTCTGCTGACAAGGACGCACAGAAGACATTCGACAGTTTCAATAGAATGCATATGATTTGGAGAGATAGAGTTTGAGATAGAAAGCATAGAGAGGTTAGGGTCCGATCACATTCACTTAGTTCAAAAGATTCAACAAGAAGACATAGCTATAAGTGAATGCTGTAGAGGACAGAACACTAGTATATATATATAATCAACATAGTGAAGATAATCATGAAGATATGTTGAGATTCAAGCCAAACCAAATGTGAAGACATAGCAAATGTAACGCCATGAGTGAAACACTTCAAACAGAACATTTGGTGGTGGCGTTACCCACCGTATAGGAAGTATTAGACTCGGACACGGCGCACAATTATCGTGGTGCTCCGAAGTCAAATTCCACATTAATGTATTCACACTTAGAATGTATGTCTTCATTGATTGAAGATATACTTTACTTCGTGTGTTGCACATCTAAGTCATCAATATGCATAAGTGTTAGGATGTGTGCTTGATCATAGGACATTTGAGGATTCCAAGATATTTAGCTCACATCGTAACTTGCAAAATCTCTTTTCATCCAAGGGCTTGGTGAAGATATCTGCCAATTGCTCTTTAGTGTTGACGTGTATGATATCAATATCTTCCTTCACAACATGATCTCTGAGAAAGTGATGACGAATTTCAATGTGTTTTGTCTTCGAGTGCTGAACTGGGTTGTTGGCAATCTTGATGGCGCTTTCATTGTCGCAGTAGAGTGGCACCTGCTTCAGATGAATGCCATAGTCCTTGAGTGTTTGCTTCATCCACAGAAGCTAAGTGCAGCAAGATCCAGCAGCAATGTATTCAGATTCAGCAGTGGAGAGAGATACACAGTTCTGCTTCTTTGAAGACCAATATACAAGTGATCGTCCCAGAAAATGACATGTGCCTGATGTAGACTTGCGATCCACTTTGTCACCAGCATAATCAGCATCCGAGAATCCAACCAGATCAAACTCTGAGCCCTTTGGATACCATAATCCTAGAGTTGGGGTGTGAGCCAAATATCGAAGAATTCGCTTCACAGCTAAGTGATGCGACTCCTTTGGTGCCGCTTGAAATCGAGCACACATGCAAACACTAAGCATAATATCTGGCCTGGATGCACATAGATAAAGTAAAGAACCAATCATGGAGCGGTATACCTTTTGATCGAACTCTTTACCATTGTCGTCGGGACCCAGATGATGTTTGGCTGGCATTGGCGTCGTGAAGCCTTTGCAGTCTTACATACCGAACTTCTTCAGGCAATCTTTGAGATACTTCTCTTGAGATATGAAGATGCCGTTGCGTTGCTGTCGTATTTGAAGACCGAGGAAGAACTTCAGCTCTCCCATCATGGACATCTGATATTGCTCTTACATCATATATCCAAACTCTTCACTGTACTTCTGATTGGTGCAGCCGAAGATAATGTCATCCACATATATTTGGCACACAAACAGTTCACCATCATATGTCTTCGTGAAGAGAGTGGGGTCGAGGGAACCAGGTATGAAGCCTTTGCTCTTCAGGAAGTATTTGAGCGTGTCATACCAGGCCCGACGGGCTTGTTTGAGGCCATACAGTTCCTTGTTGAGCTTGTATACCATGTCAGGATGTTTTGGATCTTCAAAGCCAGGCGGTTGTGCAACATACACTTCTTCTTCAATCTTGCCATTGAGAAAGGCACTCTTCACATCCATTTGATATAGAAGTATGTTATGATGATTTGCATAGGCCAGCAGTATGCGTATGGCTTCAAGTCTAGCCACAGGAGCAAATGTTTCATCGAAGTCAATGCCTTCCACTTGAGTATATCCTTGAGCAACGAGACGGGCTTTGTTTCTGACAACTTGACCATGCTCATCTTGCTTGTTGCGGTATATCCATTTGGTGCCTATTATGTTGTGCTTCCGAGGATCAGGACGCTTAACCAGTTCCCATACATTATTCAGCTCAAACTACTGAAGCTCTTCTTGCATAGCTTGAATCCATTCAGGTTCCATGAAGGCTTCTTCAACTTTCTTGGGTTCTGTTATTGAGACGAATGCGAAGTGCCCACAGAAATTTGCTAGCTGAGTTGCCCTTGAACGAGTGAGCGGACCGGGTGCATTGATGCTATCAATTATTCTCTCAATCTGCACTTCATTGGCAACACAAGGATGTGCAGGGCGAAGGTTTTGCTCTTGCTGATCATCGTCATTGTTAGTGGGATTGTCTTCAGGCTGAGCATTGTCTTCAGGTTGATCAGGTGCGGAGATGATAAGTTCCTCTTTAGGTTGAGCTTCAGAGGGTATGATTTCTCCGGTTCCCATAAGCTTGATTGATTCGCTAGGTGGAACTTCATCTAGCACATTTGGGAGGTGCTCTCTTTGTGAACCGTTAGTCTCATCAAACCGCACATCCACTGTTTCAACCACTTTATAATGAAAGAGATTGAAGACTCTGTAGGAGTGCGAATCCTTTCCATATCCAAGCATAAAACCCTCATGTGCTTTTGGTGCAAATTTTGAAGTGTGATGTGGATCCTTGATCCAGCACCTGGCGCCAAATACTCTGAAGTAACTGACATTTGGCTTCTTGCCAGTAAGGAGCTCATAAGATGTCTTGTTCAGAAGCTCGTGAAGATAAACACGATTGATTGTATGGCATGCAGTGTCAATGGCTTCAGGACAGAATTTTCTTGGAGTCTTGTATTCATTAAGCATCATTCGGGCCGTCTCAATGAGTGTTATGTTCTTGCGTTCGACGACGCCATTCTGCTGTGGTGTGTACGGAGCTGAGAATTCATGTGTGATGCCCAAAGTGTCAAGATATGTATCAAGGCCAGTGTTCTTGAATTCAGTGCCATTGTCACTTCTGATGTGCTTTATCTTGGCGCCATAGTTGTTCATTGCTCGATTGGCGAAGCGTCTGAAGACATGCTGCACTTCAGTCTTGTAGAGGATTATGTGCACCCAAGTATATCTAGAATAATCATCAATAATGACAAAGCCATAGAGAGTAGTAGTAAGAGTTGAGTAATGAGTGGGACCGAAAAGATCCATGTGGAGCAGTTCAAAGGGTCGAGTAGTTGTCATGATTGTCTTCGGGGGATGTTTGGCCCTCGTCATCTTTCCTGCTTCACAGGCACCGCATAAGTGATCTTTCTTGAACTTGACGCCCTCGATGCCTACGACATGCTTCTTCTTTGCAAGGGTGTGGAGGTTCCTCATGCCAGCATGCCCTAGCCTCCGATGCGAGAGCCAGCATTCTAAAGCTTTTGCTAGAAGACATACGGCAAGCTGTGGTCCTGCTGAGAAATCTACCATGTACAAATCATCTTTCCGATACCCTTCAAACACTAGAGACTTGTCAGATTCCATTAGAACAAGGCAGCGATATTTTCCAAATATTACGATCATGTTCAAATCGCAAAGCATTGAGACAGACATTAAGTTGAAGCCAAGGGATTCAACAAGCATGACTTTATCCATGTGTTGATCCCTTGAGATTGCAACTCTACCTAGACCCAATACCTTACTTTTACCAGTATCAGCAAATGTGATGTGACCCTTGTCGGATGGACGTAAGGTTGAGTCCATAAGAAGGCTTCTTTTGCCAGTCATGTGATTGGTACACCCACTATCAATAATCCATTCTGAAGACGTTGGTGTCGTACCCTACAGTGCAGTTAGGGGGATAGGCTTCACGAAGAGAATTGTGAAGCAAAAACAGTTGACGAACCAGTGGGTTATGAAAGCTTAGATCCAGATTAGGACTAATAGGGAGAGTAGCAAGCGATTCAGGAACGAAGTACATAGTAAGACCATTCGGGCATTTGATCTTGCGCCCTACAAGATGTTTAAGGTCCCCAGCAATAGTGTCAGACGATTTTGGTTTTCTGCTGGAGACCTTTCCCTGCAAAAGAGAGTTAAGCTTTCTTAGCCACCCACATCTTCAAGGGTGGCTTAGAAGCAATAAGTCTAAGTGCAGCATCTGAGAACTTTGGCTTTGGAGCCCTAGCAAACAGTCTTGCAGGTGGACAATAGTATTCATAAGAATAAGCAGAGTAGTTCTTGGTCTTATGAACATGGCGGTTAAATGAACCGCGCTCATATTCATAGGCATTAGTGCAACTCAGGTGAGTCCTCTGTCTGTATGAAGCCTGTGGTTTGGGGTTTGTCTTCTTCACATGTGGTGTCATGATGACATTCACAGGAAGATTCTCCAGATACTTTTTCGGAACCCAGATCTTCTTCATAGGCGGTCCATTCCTGCAGTTAGTACCAATGTACCTGGCAAACACTTCACCATTCTGATTCTTAAACAGTTTATAGTTTGCATCAAAGGATTCATCAATGACAATGGGGTTAGCACAAGTGAAGCCAGATAGATTGGATGGATTTGCTGAAGGTTCCTTTGCAGCAACCAATGTGGTTTTGGGGTACTGCTCAGGTTTCCAGTAAGAGCCATCAGCATTCATTTTTCTTACGAACCCAACACCCTCTTTCCTAGGGTTTAGGTTCAGGATCTATCTTTTGAGGACATCACATAGTGTCTGATGCCCTTTGAGACTTTTGTACATCCCTATTTCAAGCAATGTCTTCAACCTAGCATTCTCATCAGCAATAGCAGTGGAATCCTCAGCAGAGGAGTTAGTTCCCACATCAACAGTTGAAGATATTGCAACAGTAGCAGCAGTAGAACATTCAGCAATAGAAGTAGCATTATCACGCTCAATGCATTTAAGACATGGTGGTTCAAATCCTTCCTGAGCGGAACTGATCTGTTTGGCACGAAGTGACTCGTTTTCTTTTTGAAGATCTTCATGAGCCGCTCTCAATTTCTCAAGATCTTGCTTCCTTTGAAGATAATCATAGGAAAGCTTTTCATGAGTTGTTGAGAGCGTTTCATGACGACTTTCAAGTTCCTCATTCTTAACGTGAAGATTTTTTATGTATTTAATTAAGGACTCAGATCGAGCCATTTCAGCGCCTAACAGATCATCGCTTTTGTCTAACAGCTTTTGAATATGTTCCATGGCTTTCTGTTGTTCAGTTGCAATTTTAGCAAGTGTTTTGTAGCTGGGTCTTGAACCACAATCAGAGTCATCGTCACTAGATGTTTGATAGTGAGTAGTGCGTGTGTTTACCTTGGCACCGCGTGCCACGAAGCAGTAGGTAGGAGCGGAGTAGTCCTTGTCATTTGCATCGGTGTCAGTGATGAAGTCATTGTCTTCAGTGTTGAAGATGGACTTGGCAACGTATGCTGTAGCCAGACTTGCAACGCCAGAATCGGACTCCTCCTCAGACTCCACCTCTGCCTCCTCAGAAGCAGACTCCTCCTCTGAATCCATTTCGTTGCCAACAAACGCACGTGCCTTGCCAGATGAGCTCTTCTTGTGTGATGAAGACTTTGAGGAAGACTTGGAAGAAGACTTTGAGTATTTCTTCTTCTTCTTGTCGTCAGAGTCATATTCCTTGCTCTTCTTCTTCTTTTTGTTCTCATTGTCCCACTGCGGACACTCAGAGATGAAGTGGCCAGGTTTCTTGCACTTGTGACATGTTTTCTTCCAGTAGTCATGAGCAGAAGCTTCATCATTCCTTGAGCTTGATAGGGAAGACTTTTTGAAACCTTTCTTCTTGGTGAATTTTTGGAACTTCTTCACAAGCATAGCAAGTTCCCTTCCGATGTCTTCAGGATCATCAGAACTGCTGTCAGATTCTTCTTTAGATGAGGAGACAGCTTTTGCCTTCAAGGCACGAGTTCGTCCATAGTTTGGACCGTAGATATCTCTTTTCTCAGAAAGCTGAAACTTATGTGTGTTGAGCCTCTCAAGTATGTCAGACGGATCGAGTGTCTTGAAATCAGGATGTTCTTGAATCATCAGGGCTAGGGTGTCAAACGAACTGTCAAGTGATCTCAGTAGTGTCTTGACGACTTCATGCTTGGTGATCTCAGTAGCGCCAAGGGCTTGAAGCTCATTCATGATGTCAGTGAGTCGATCAAACGTGAGCTGGACATTCTCATTGTCATTTCTCTTGAAGCGGTTGAAGAGGTTGTGAAGGACACTGATTCTCTGATCTCTCTGGGTTGAGACGCCTTCGTTGACCTTGGAGAGCCAGTCCCAGACTAGCTTAGATGTTTCCAAAGCACTCACGCGGCCATACTGTCCTTTGGTCAGATGACCACAGACGATATTCTTGGCAGTAGAGTCCAGTTGAACGAACTTCTTGACGTCAGCAGCAGTGACACCTTCTCTAGCCTTGGGAACGCCGTTCTTGACGACATACCATAGGTCGATGTCAATGGCTTCAAGATGCATGCGCATCCTACTCTTCCAGTAGGGATATTCAGTTCCATCGAAGACGGGGCACGCACGGAGACTTTGCTTATCCCTGCAGTCGACATAGCTAAAACTCCAGGTGGTTAAACCGAATCACACAGAACAAGGGAGTACCTTGCTCTGATACCAATTGAAAGTGTGTTATATCGACTAGAGGGAGGGTGAATAGGCGATTTTTATGAAAGTCTTCAAAACGTGGAAGTTTCGAAGACAAACGATAGAAATAAACCTATTACCATGCAGCGGAAGGTAGACTACACTAAGCAAACCATAGTCAAGTATTCAATGGAGTGAAAGCACAATGACTAATAGCAGCAATGTAGTAAGGATCAGGTAGGAAGATATTATGAAGCCAAACAGAACATGCAGTCACTCAGTGAAGACAAAAGATAGTGCAATCATACAATGACTTCACAAGGAATAACAGTAAGTAAAGGGAAGGGAAGGATGAAACCAGTGACTCGTTGAAGACAATGATTTGTTGGACCAGTTCTAGTTGCTGTGACAACTGTACGTCTGGTTAGGGCGGTTAGGTATTTAAACCTGAGGACACACAGTCCCGGACACCCAGTCCTGAACACGCAGCTCAGGACACCCAGTCCTCACCGTATTCCCCTTGAGCTAAGGTCACACAGACCTCGCCCAATCACTCTGGTAAGTATTCAAGGTAGACTCCCAAACCTTCACAGACTTCGTTCACCGGCAATCCACAATGTCTCTTGGATGCTCAGAACACGACGCCTAACCGGCTGGAGGATTCACAGTCCTCAAGTGTAATAAGTCTTCAGATCACACAGACAAGAAGACTTAAGTGATGCCTAATTCTCTTTGGCTCTGGGTGGTTAGGGCTTTATCCTCGCAAGGAATTCTCTCTCAAAGGCTTGGAGGTGGGTTGCTCTCAAACGACAAAAGCCGTACTCTAACTCTGAGCAGCCAACCGTTTATGGTTGTAGGGGGTGGGCTATTTATAGCCACTAGGCAACTCGACCTGATTTGTCCGAAATGACCCTGGGTCACTAAGGAACTGACACGTGTTCCAACGGTCAGATTTCAAACTCACACGGCAACTTTACTTGGGCTACAAGCAAAGCTGACTTGTCCGACTCTGGACAAGATTCGCTCTCATAGTCTTCACTCGAAGACATAGGTTTTGGTTAAGCATCACTTCAGTCATTCTGACTGGTTCTCTTGGACCCCACTTAACAGTACGGTGGTTCCTATGACTCAATCAGAGAATAAAAAGAACTACGAAAGATCTAAGTCTTCGAGCTCCATAGGCTTCATGCGATGTCTTCTCTTGTCATAGTCTTCAATGTGAATATCTTCATATACCACCTTTGACATCAATGTCTTCATACATTTTTAGGGGTCATCTCTGGTAGGAAAACCGAATCAATTAGGGACTTCTACCTATGTTATCCTGCAATTCTCACAAACACATTAGTCGCTCAACTAGGTTTGTCGTCAATACTCCAAAACCAAATAGGGGTGGCACTAGATGCACTTACACCACCCCTTAGACCATAAAGTGGTTGGCTACTTAGAGTTAGTGCACGGCTTTTGTCATTTGAGAGCAACCCACCTCGAAGCCTTTGAGAGAGAAATCCTTGCGAGGACAAAGCCCTAAACACCCAGAGCCAAAGAGTGTTAGGCATCACTGAAGTCTTCCTGTCTGTGTGATCTGAAGACTTATTACACTTGAGGACTGTGAATCCTCCAGCCGGTTAGGCGTCGCGTTCTGAGCATCCAAGAGTCATTGTGATCGCCGGTGAACGAAGTCTGTGAAGGTTTGGAAGTCTACCTTGAAGACTTACCAGAGTGATTGGGCGAGGACTGGGTGTCCTTAGCTCAAGGGGAATAAGGTGAAGACGCGGTCTTCTAACTTGAATCTCAGCCTCCCTAACCAGACGTACAGTTGTCACAGCAACTGGAACTGGTCCAACAAATCATTGTCTTCAACGAGCTACTGGTTCTATCCTTCCCATCTCCTTATGTGTAGTTGGTCCTTGTGAAGTCATTGCCTGTTTGCATTATCTTTTGTCTTCACTGAGTAACTGCTTGTTCTGATTGGCTTTATACTATCTTCCATCCTGATCCATACTGCATAGCTGCTATTAGTCTTTGTGCTTCCACTTCATTGAATACTCGACTATGGCTTGTCTAGTGTAGTCTACCTTCCGCTTTATGGTAATAGGTTTACTTCTATCGTTTGTCTTCGAAACTTCCATGTTTTGAAGACTTCCATAAAAATCGCCTATTCACCCCCCTCTAGTTGATCACTAGCACTTTCAAGGACCCCCATTTCGATCGTAGCGCTCCAAAACAAGTCTGTTTCCTCCGTTTTGCGGTACGCCACACCCCTCCTGATGAACAGGACCTCTGTTTCGACCGTAGCGCTCCAACACAAGTCCGTTTCCTCCGTTTTGCGGTACGACACACCCCTCCCAATGAACAGGACCCCAATTTCGACCGTAGGAGGTCCGTTTCCTCCATTTTGCGGTACGCCAGACCCCTCCCAATGAACAAGATCCCGTTTCGATCCTGGCCGGTCGAACGCAAGGTCGTTTCCTCCGTTCTACGGTACGCCAGGCCTCGTTTCCATTGGTTGTTCCGTCCAAGCCCTCCCGATGAACACGACGATGCATTCCCTTCCGACCCAGCCGGTTGGCTCCCCATGAACGTGACGACGACGTTGTTTCTCCGTTCTGACCCAGCCATGTACACGAGCCCTGGACGTATGTATGCGCGAGTAGGCGTTCGAGACCCTGCCCGTATGTACGTACGTGGCCGTATTTTCTTTCTTGCATGCTGACCAATGTACGTACTTGTACATGCTACGTGCGCGCCTCTACCACGACCCGTGTGCGCCTCTTCATGGACCAGTATGTACGTACACATTCGCGACCAGAATGACAATGCTAAGTACGCTTCCACCAGGTGGGTCCCGACTATAATGCACTTCCTTGCGTGCGAAGATGTAGCTGGTGGGTCCCAGCAATCAGGGGGCGAATCGTTTTTTGCGCGGACACACTTCCTTGCGTGCGAAGATGTCGCTGGTAGGTCCCAGCAGTCAGGGGGGAAACATTTTTTTCATGAAATACGGTTGCCTGTCCGGTGGGTCCCTGCTGTCAGGTGGAGCAATCATTATTTTCCGCGTATTAAGGAGGCACTTCCTTGCTGCGGCCGTGGACCCAGCTGTCAGCCTCTCCACGTACATTCCATGTCCGATGGAAGCCGTTCCTTGACCATGTTGACCACGCCGCGCTGAGAGCACCAGGGCGGTGGATGACGGTGAGGCCTAGGAAGGGGACGTCACGAATCCGGGGAAGACGCAGCAGTGGATGCCCACACGTGGAGGTGTATGAGGGTTCACTGGTTCGCTGCGGTGTGAGGCTACCGTCGCTGCAGAATAACAGGCAGTGTGGGTGAGTAGAGGGATGGCCTGGCCAGCGGTGGGAGTAGTAGGGGGCGGTGAGGCCTCCGCGGCATCGCAGCCGGCCACGGTAGGCAGGAGCACAAGGCACGACCGGCGCTGGTTTGGGCGACTGGAGCAAGAAGACCAGAGGTTGAAGAAGCACTATGGCCGTTGGATGGACATCGTACGGTCACTGGAGCTAGAATCATTCATATTGGCTAAGTTGACAAATCCCTCCCTCCCCGTCAACTTAGTTGGCCCACAAGTCAGCCTCCCACTATTGTGGGTCCCAGTTAGCAGGGGGTATTCATTTTTGTGCGTAATAAGAAGGCACTTCCTTGCGTGCGAAGATATAGCTGGTGAGTCCGACCTGTCAGCGGTGGTAACGTTTTTTTCGTGAAATATGAAGGCCCTTCCGGTGGGTCCCAACTGTCAGGTGGAGGAATCATTATTTTGCGCATAATAAGGAGGCATTTCCTTGCGTGCGGCCATGGATCCAGCTGTCAGCCTCTCCACGCACAGTCTACTTCTGATGGTGTCATTCGTTGACCACGTTGACCACTCCGCGCCGAGCGCATCCAAGGTGGTGGATGACGGCGAGGCCCCGGACAGCAATGAGCTGGAGATGGGAAGACGCGGGAGTAGAGTAGCCGACGAAGAGGTGTAAGAGGGTAAATTGGTTCTGGTGCGGTGTGGTTCGGCAGTCGGTGGAGAAGGACAAGAGGTGTGGAGGGGTGGAGGGATGACCTGGCCAACGGTGGAGTAGCGCTTCACAGCGAAGCGTGCTAAGCAGAGCTGCTAGTAGCAGGAGGCGGGAGCAGGTGGTCCCGGCGGCGTTGGAGGAAGAAGACGAGAGATTGAAGATGGATGCCGTTCATTGGATGTAAATCCAACGGCTAACGATGTCAGAATCATTTGTTGACTAAGTTGACAACGACTTGCATTGGCTTCGACCTATTGGCCCATATTTCAGCCTCCAAAAAGGTGGCACGTATTCAACCCATTTTTCAGAATTTACAGTCTTTTTTCTGCGAGGTAGAATTTACAGTCAATTTGATCTCTTTTTTTTGAATTACAGTCCATTAGCTAGGCTGCATGAACAAATAATGTAGCATCCACGCGGCCCATTTATGTTTTTCCTAAAAAATTACAAGCCATTTGCACTTTCTCGAAATACACGATTTTGCTGGGCTGATTCTAATTATAATGTTGGGGTGGGCGCATGTAACGCCCCAGATATAACTTTCCCAATTTGTACTCCAACTCTTGCCGTTTTCGGCGTTAAGCTATATTTATTTCTCGGGTTCGGGTCTTTGTCTCCATGTGTTGTTTTCGTTTTCATGCATCTCATATCATGTCATCATGTGCATTGCATTTGCATACGTGTTCGTCTCATGCATCCGAGCTTTTTCCCCGTTGTCCGTTTTGCATTCCGGCGCTTCGTTCTCCTCCGGTGGTCATTTCTAGCTTTCTTTCGTGCGTGGGGATTAAACATTTCCGGATTGGACCAAGACTTGCCAAGCGGCCTTGGTTTACTACCGGTAGACCGCCTTTCAAGTTTCGTACCATTTGGGCTTCGTTTGATACTCCAACGGTTAACCGAGGGACCGAAAAGGCCTCGTGTGTGTTGCAGCCCAACACCCCTCAAATTTGGCCCAAAACCCACCAAACTCTGCTCCATGTCCTAGAGCGTTCGATCACGATCGCGTGGGCGAAAACCGCACCTCATTTGGAGTCTCCTAGCTCCCTCTATGCCTATATATAGCCCCCTCCATTTCGGATCTCGTCTTCCACCTCGAAACCCTAGTTCAAAAAAAAAACTCCAGAACCGCCGCCGACGGACGTGTCCGGAGCGGACCGGACAACGTCCGCCGCGCCCCTCGCCCTCTCGCCGCGCGCCACTTGGCGCCAACCGCCGCCGCCGCCGCCGGCCCGCGGGAGCCCGCGCCCGGCCCCCGCGCCGCCCGAGCGGGCCACTTCCCCGCCGCCTCGCGCCGCCCGTCTTCCCCGACGCCGCCGACCCGCGCCGCCGCACGCCTCCGTCGCCGGCGAGCCCCGCCATCGCCGCCCAGCCGCTGGCCGGCCGCTCCACCGCCGCCGCAACTCACCGCGGTGAGCTCCGCCGCCCTCCGCCCGGCCGGGGCAAGGTCCGGGCCGGATCCGGCCGCCCCTTACCGGCCCACGGCCTCTCCCCTCCATCTCCGGCCACCACGCCCTCGCCGGAGTTCTCGAAGAACGCGCCGTGAACAGTGTCGTGAACAGTACCCGCGAGATCCCGATCTGGATCTGAGTTCTCGGTTGACTTTTTCGTCCCTAACCCTAGTTTTTTATGCATACTTTGACCGACCGTAACTCTGTAACCGTAACTCCGTTTTGGGCATATAATATATCAAAGTCTTCGTCTCGACATGTACATCATTTCATTCCATTTCATCATTTGTATTTGAGTTCATCTTGATGCCCAAAATGCTGGTAGAAGGAGGCTTCATGAGTTAATTGTCAGATCTGCTAGTTCATCTTAGACTTTTGTCATTTTTGCCATGATTATTGTGTGCACGCTATGCCTGTGAGTCCTTCATATGTTTTGTTAAGCATTTTGTCTTCTTTACAGAGGTGCAACCCATGCATTTTTAGGATGTGTGTGGTGACTTGTGCAAGCTTGCAAAGTGAGGCACCCGGTAAATCTGTTTTCAGGGACTTAGTTGTTTTCACTAAGTCTGGGATATTTTAGTTCATGATGCCATATGTTCATCTTGTTTCCTAATGATCCGTGCCTCTTTTGAGGATGATCAGTAAGGGACTTTTGTTAATCATGTTATGCTCTATCCATCCATGTCTTTGTTTACATATATGGAGTGCTCTAGGTTGACTCAATCGAGCTCAACTTTTGCTTCGTTGTTAATCTGGGCAGATCGTCAACTTGTTTGCGATTTTGCCGATGCTACCGTTAGTGATCCGTGCATGCTATGCCATTGTTATTGCCATATCTAGCTTGTATTTTGTGCCTTCTTAATGGATGTATGCCTGCCTTGCCATGACTTGCACCGTAGTGAGTGCATCGAGCTCGTTTACATGCCTTCGTGAGTTATATTTCAGCATGTCTCAGTTTTCACTAAGTCTGAAAACTGATTGTGTTCGAGCTATGTTCGTGAGCTCGATAGAGTATTTTGTGAACCCTTTTGGCCCCAGGTCACTTTGGGTGTTTTGTTAAGGTTGTTGAGTGTCTCCATGCCATGTTCTTACTTGTCATATTCAGGTTTTCTATCATGTTGTTTTGCTGCTCCGAAGAGGGCTTCGTGATCTGAAATTTCAGGCTAGTGTTAATTTCACAAAGTCTGGAATCTGTTTTGCATATTCATTTTTGCCATGCTTGTTTGAACCTCTTAATGGATGAATTTTCCTATGGCTCAGTGCTAGTGTTTTGTTAACCATCTTGTGTACATCACTGCCATGTATTTTGTTTTCATGTTTGGTGGCTGTAGCATGTTTATTTCGTTGCATGTAGATGCCTACTTGCTGTAAATCGCAGACCGGTGTCATATCTTAAAACGCTTGCCATTTCCAAACCGTAACTCCGATTCCAATGATATTTATATCGTTTTCAAGCGATTTCATCCCCTCTATCCAGTGGCACCCTTGGAATTCCAAGTTGAGGCCATGTTCATGCATTTCCTGTCATATCTTGCATTTTGCATCCCGCATCGCATCCCGCATAGCATATCATCATTTCATCATATTGCTTGGTCTTGCACGTGGTTGATTGTATCCTTGTTGCTTGTTTGTCTTGTTGGGTAGAGCCGGGAGACGAGTTCGCTACCGAGGAGCCCGTTGAGTTTGCTTGTGAGGATCCAGTCAACTTTGACAACTGTGCAGGCAAGATGATCATACCCTCGAAATCACTACTATCTTTGCTATGCTAGTTTGCTCGCTCTTGCTATGCCAATGCTACGATGCCTACCTTTTGCTTGTCAGCCTCCCAATTGCCATGTTGAACCTCTAACCCACCATGTCCTAGCAAACCCGTTGATTGGCTATGTTACCGCTTTGCTCAGCCCCTCTTATAGCGTTGCTAGTTGCAGGTGAATTTGGAGGCCGTTCCTTGTTGGAACATCATTTATTTACTTGTTGGGATATCATTATATTGCTATGCTATCTTAATGCATCTATATACTTGGTAAAGGGTGGAAGGCTCGGCCTCTCGCCTAGTGTTTTGTTCCACTCTTGCCGCCCTAGTTTTCCGTCATATCGATGTTATGTTCCCGGATTTTGCGTTCCTTACGCGGTTGGGTTATAATGGGAACCCCTTGATAGTTCGCCTTGATTAAAGCTTTTCCAGCAATGCCCAACCTTGGTTTTACCATTTGTCACCTAGCCTTTTCTTTCCCTTGGGTTCTGCAGAGTCAAGGGTCATCTTATTTTAACCCCCCCCCGGGCCAGTGCTCCTCTGAGTGTTGGTCCAAACCGTCAGCCACCGGTGGCTACCAGGGGCAACTCTGGGCTGGCCTACCGGAAGTTTGGACAATCTGAGTGTGCCCTGAGAAAGAGATATGTGCAGCTCCTATCGGGATTTGTCGGCACATTCGGGCGGTGTTGCTGGTCTTGTTTTTAACCTGTCGAAGTGTCTTGAATTACCGAGATACCGAGTCTGATCGGTGTGTCTCGGGTGGAGGTCTTTTCCTTCGTTGACCGTGAGAGCTTGTCATGGGCTAAGTTGGGACCCCCCTGCAGGGATTGAACTTTCGGAAGCCGTGCCCGCGGTTATGGGCAGATGGGAATTTGTTAATGTCCGGTTGTAGATAACTTAAACCTTAATTAATTAAATGAATCAACCGTGTGTGTTGCCGTGATGGCCTCTTCTCGGCGGATTCCGGGAAGTGGACACGGAGTTGGAGTTATGCTTGCGCAGGTTGTTCCTCTAGATTCTCGCTCGCGCCTTGCCTCCTCTTCTCGCTCTCTTTTGCGGATAAGTTAGCCACCACATATGCTAGTCGCTTGCTGCAGATCCACATACTTGCCTTACCCTTCCTGTAAGCTTAAATAGTTTTGATCGCGAGGGTGCGAGATTGCTGAGTCCCTGTGGCTCACAGCTACTATAATTCCAGATGCAGGTCCAGGTGATTGCGCTCCAGGTGACGAGTACGAGCTCAAGTGGGAGTTCGACGAGGACTCTCAGCGTTATTATGTTTCCTTTCCCGATGATCAGTAGTGGTGCCTAGTTGGGGTTTGATTCAGGGCCTTGTCGCATGTTGGGTTCTTTTCCATTTTTTTGGCGCCGTAGTCGGGCCATGAGTGTTTGTTTGATGGATGTTATTTATGTACTCTGATGTGACGTGGCGAGTGTAAGCCAACTATGTTATCTCCCCCTTTTATTATGTATTACATGGGATGTTGTAATGATTGCCTGACTTGCGACATTGCTTTCAATGCGGTTATGTCTCTAAGTCGTGCCTCGACACGTGGGAGCTATAGCCACATCGAGGGCGTTACAAGTTGGTAATCAGAGCCTTCCCCAACCTTAGGAGCCCCCATTGCTTGATCGTTTTTAGCAGCCGAGTTGTGTCTAGAAAAATGTTTTGAGTCCTTAAGAATTGTATATCGGAGAGTTAGGAATTCTTTTTACTTCCCAGTCTCCTCATCGCTCTGGTAAGGCATCCTGACGTAGAGTTTTGACTCTTCTCTTCTCAAATTTCACTAAAAATTTTTAGGATCACGCGAGTATCTTGGTTTTGTTCCGATGGTTTTGTGACGAGAACATTGTTCTTGGTGCCTCCTGTCTTTAGGGGTTGTGGCAGTGTCCCGGGGAGTTGAGCTCCGAGGTGTTGTCGTCACAATTTTATCGTTGCAATTCTGGTATACTTGAGATTTGTGCGCGACATCGAAAATCTCTTTTATGCAGTTCGTTGGTGAGATAACCTCGACGCCACCCAGTACTGGGGCGGGAGTTCGGGAGTATCGCCATAACTTGTATAACGGATGCTTTTCGAAGGTTGAGATAGATGGGTTTCCGAAGGTTTCTTGGTTATGTGTTGAAGGATGGATACAACTGGATGTAGGATTTGCTAGCTTGGGTGAGATATTATGCTTCCCCTGTATCCCCAACACCTGATTGCATAACCGGGAAAATTTCGGGAATTTCATAGGTGGGAATTCAAGTAGCCTTAGGATATCTTTCCGACAGATGTATGATATGAAATTGGGGTTCGACGTCTAGTGGTTTGCCTATTCACGGTCGATTTTACAGTGGTCTCGTTGTGTCTTAAAGAGTCCTTGGCTATGCTGACTCGGGGACGCTTCGTATGTCATGTGCACTGCCTTGTACATGATGGTGCTGTACGATCGAGCCCGTGTAGGTCCCACCACGAAAACTTCAGACGAAATTTCTATCATGTATTTGTTCCGGCTTATTCCGCAAGCCAACCCTTGGTTTTATTTCGAGTTGTGGCATTCGTCTTGCTTCGACGTCATATGTTGATTCCATCCCTCGTTGTTGTACCCCTTCTACCTGATCCTTCGTGGCTTCGCAATTTAGGAATATGTGACCACTTCAAGAGAAGTGCATTCGTTCATTTTGTTCGGATGTGAAGATTTTATGTTGCAATTATCATTCGGTTGGATTCAGCTTCAATATTGTCTATTTGTGTGCTAATGGTGGTCGACCTGTTCAGGATGGCTCCCGCTAAGAGCACCAGTCAGAACCAGAATCAAGATCCGCCACCGCCTCCACCTCCTCCAGAGGCATGGCAAGCTGTGATGGCCGCAACCAATGCAAACACTCAGCTGATCATGCAAATTATCCAAGAGCGCAATCAAGGAAGTCAAGGGAATCAAGGCAGCAATCAGAGTCACTTTGCTACACTCAACCAGTTCCTTGCTAATAGTCCAAAGACGTTCAGCAATTGTGTTGAGGCTACCGATGCTGACGATTGGCTTGTGGATCTGAGTAAGCATTTCGAGTGCAGTAACGTCAGGCCTGAGGACTTTGTCAAGTTCGCTTCCTTCCAACTCAAAGATCAGGCTGCAGAGTGGTTCCAGCAGTACAAGGATTCCAGAGGTGGACGTGTTATCACTTGGGATGATTTCCGTCAAGATTTCCGCGCTCATCACATTCCGCAGAGCGTGGTTGAAAGCAAGCGTGAGGAATTCCGCAATCTGAAGCAAGGCTCTTTGTCTGTCTATGACTACAACAAATTGTTCCAGAAGCTTGCCCGTTTTGCCAAGCAGGATGTTCCTGATGAGAAGAGCATGATCTATCAGTTCAGGGGTGGTCTTCGTGAAGAAATTCAGCTCGCTCTTGTCCTCTTTGAGCCGTTGAGATACGATGAGTTCTACAACATGGCACTGAAGCAAGAGGCTGCTCAGTTGAGGTGTGATGCTTCCAGGAAGCGAGTCAGAGATGTTACTCCTTCTTCCTCTACTCAAGTGGCCAAGCAGCAGAAGTTTTGGCTTCCTCCTCCTCCGTTCCGTCAGCCGTATCAGCAGAAGAGCAAAGGTGGTAGTGGTTCTTCCCACCCACCCAACCCAGGCTTTCAGAACAAGGCTTTGTCTCAAGCTCCAAGATCGAGTACTCCGTATCACCGTCCGCTTTCAGAGGTCACGTGCAACAAGTGCCAACAGAAGGGTCACTATGCCAACAAGTGTACCAACCAGAGGCGTCTTCCTCCTCCTCCTCCTGTCAGATCGGCAAGTACAGCTGTGGTCAAGCATAACCCCAAGCATGCCAAGGTCAATTTGATGAATGCAGCTCAGGCAGAGGACTCGTCAGATGTGATCATGGGTAACCTTCCTGTTAACGATGTTCCTGCAAAAGTTCTTTTTGACACTGGTGCATCGCATTGCTTCATCTCGAAACCTTTTTCATCTAAGCATGAGTTGACTTCCCAAGTTTTGCATAAACCGTTAGCAGTCGTCTCTCCGGGTAAATGTTTGCTTGCTAATCACGTGGTTCCGGATATTTCTATCTTGATGGGTGATTTCAAGTTTCTAGCTTCTCCAATGGTTCTTGGTAACTCGGATATTGATCTTATTCTCGGAATGGATTGGCTTTCTAAGCACAAGGCTCAGCTTGATTGTGCAGCCAGGCAGATTCAATTGACTCATTCGTCTGAGGAAGTAATTGTCTTTGCCGCTCGGGATAATACCATCCGTTTGTTTTCTCTCAATGAGAAGGGTGAATTGGATGCTATTTCGCAGATTCCGGTTGTTTGTGAGTATCAAGACGTTTTTCCAGAAGAACTCCCAGGGATGCCTCCAAACCGGCCGGTTGAATTTGTTATTGAACTTGAGCCCGGTACGGAACCTGTGTGCAAACGTCCCTACAAGCTCGGCCCCGAAGAGTTGAAGGAGTTGAAGAAACAACTCGATGAGCAAGAAAGATTGGGTCTCATCCGGCCTAGTACTTCTCCGTGGGGTTGTGGTGTTCTTTTTGTGAAGAAGAAGGATGGATCGAGTCGACTTTGTGTTGATTACCGTCCAGTGAACAAGAAGACCATCAAGAACAAATACACACTTCCCAATATCAATGAGCTGTTCGAACAACTCAAGGGTGCCCAAGTATTCTCCAAGCTTGATCTCCGTATGGGTTATCACCAGATTCGCATTCGTGAAGAAGATATTCCCAAGACAGCATTCAGAACAAGCTTTAGTTCATATGAATACACTGTCATGTCTTTTGGCCTCGCCAACGCTCCTCCGACGTTCTCTCGCATGATGAACTTCATCTTCAACGCCTACACCAATGACTTTGTTTTGGTCTATCTCGATGACATTCTGGTTTTCTCCAAGAACAAGGAAGATCATGCCAAGCACTTGCGTTTGGTTCTTGACAAGCTCAGGGAACATCAGTTCTACGCCAAGTTCTCCAAGTGTGAATTTTGGCTCGATGAGGTTCTTTATCTTGGTCATATCATCTCTGCCAAGGGCATTTCCATGAATCCCGAGAAGGTATCCGCAATTGTGAATTGGGAACCTCCTCAGAACGTGAAGCAACTCCGCAGTTTTCTCGGTCTCGCAAGCTACTGCCGAAGATTCGTTGAAAACTTTTCCAAGATCGCGAAGCCTCTCTCAAATCTTCTTCAGAAGCATGTCAAGTACGTTTGGTCTCCAGAGTGTGATATTGCTTTCAACACTTTGAAAGAGAAGTTGATCACTACTCCAGTTCTGACTCCGCCTGATAAAACCAAGCCGTACGAGGTCTTTTGTGATGCCTCTCTCCAAGGTCTCGGTGCAGTTTTGATGCAAGAGAAGAAAGTTGTTGCTTATACCTTTCGCCAGTTGAAGCCTAATGAGAAGAACTACCCCACTCATGATCTTGAGTTGGCGGCAATTGTGCATGCTCTTTTAACTTGGAGACATCTTCTATTGGGAAGGAAAGTGGACATTTTCACTGATCACAAGAGTCTCAAGTACATCTTCACTCAGCCTAATCTCAACCTAAGGCAGACTCGATGGGTCGAAATGATTCAAGAGTACAATTCGAGTATTGAGTATACTCCAGGCAAGGCTAATGTGATTGCTGACGCTTTGAGCAGAAAGGCCTACTGCAACAGTCTGATTCTCAAGCCTTATCAACCCGAGCTTTGTGAAGCTTTCCGCAAACTTAATCTGCAAGTTGTTCCTCAAGGTTTCCTCGTCAACCTTCAAGTCTCTCCTACCTTAGAAGACCAGATTCGCCAAGCCCAGCTTCTTGATGCTATGGTGAAAAAGGTGAAGATTGGGATTGCAAAGAGTCAGTCCAAGTACAAGTGCTACCGCCTTGATGACAAGGACACTCTCTTCTTCGAGGATCGTATTGTTGTGCCCAAAGGTGAACTTCGTAAAGTGATCATGAACGAGGCTCACAACTCTCTCCTCTCCATCGACCCTGGTAGTACGAAGATGTATCAGGATCTCAAGCAAGCTTATTGGTGGACTCGAATGAAGCGCGAGATCGCTCAATTCATGAATGAATGTGATGTCTGCAGAAGAGTGAAGGCAGAACACCAAAGGCTAGCAGGTCTCCTCCAACCTCTTGCCATTCCAGAATGGAAGTTTGACCACATTGAAATGGACTTCGTGACTGGGTTTCCAAAGTCCAAGCGTGGCAATGATGCTATATTTGTTGTCATCGACAAGCTCACCAAAGTGGCTCACTTTCTGCCTATCAAAGAGTCGATCACTGCAGCTCAATTGGCGGAACTCTATACCTCTCGCATTGTCTCTCTGCACGGTATTCCTCAAGTGATATCTTCAGACCGTGGCAGCATCTTTACCTCCAAGTTTTGGGATTCTTTTCAGAAGGCCATGGGCACCAGCATTCGCTTCAGCACTGCTTTCCATCCTCAAACAAGCGGTCAAGTCGAGCGTGTCAACCAAATTCTTGAAGATATGCTCAGGGCTTGTGTGATCTCCTTCGGCATGAAGTGGGAGGATTGTCTTCCTTATGCTGAATTCTCCTATAACAACAGCTTTCAAGCAAGTTCGGGCAAGGCCCCCTTCGAAATTCTGTATGGCAGGAAGTGCCGTACCCCTCTCAACTGGTCTGAAACCGGTGAACGTCAGCTGCTGGGTAATGACTTAATCACAGAAGCAGAAGAAATGTGCAAAGTCATTCGTGATAACCTCAAAGCAGCCCAATCCCGCCAGAAGAGCTACTATGATAGTAAGCACCGTGATTTGGCTTTCGAGATCGGAGATCACGTTTACCTCCGTGTCTCTCCTATGAAAGGTACTCGTCGCTTCGGTATCAAAGGGAAGCTTGCCCCTAGATACGTGGGACCTTTCAAGATTGTCAGCAAGAGAGGCGACCTCGCCTATCAACTTGAGCTTCCTTCAAACTTTGCAAATGTTCATGATGTGTTCCATGTCTCTCAGCTTCGAAAGTGCTTCAAGACTCCCGACCGCACCGTCAACTTCAAGGACATTGAGCTCCAAGAAGATCTCTCTTATCGTGAGCACCCAGTTGCTATTCTTGAACAGACTGAACGCAAGACTCGCAACAAGTCAATCAAATTTCTCAACGTCAAGTGGTCTCACCATTCCGACCGTGAAGCTACCTGGGAACGCGAGGATCACCTCCGTTCTGAGTACCCAGAGTTCTTTCAGTCCTAGATCTCGGGACGAGATCTTTTCGTAGTGGTGGAGTGTTGTAACGCCCCAGATATAACTTTCCCAATTTGTACTCCAACTCTTGCCGTTTCCGGCGTTAAGTTATATTTATTTCTCGGGTTCGGGTCTTTGTCTCCGTGTGTTGTTTTCGTTTTCATGCATCTCATATCATGTCATCATGTGCATTGCATTTGCATACGTGTTCGTCTCATGCATCCGAGCTTTTTCCCCGTTGTCCGTTTTGCATTCCGGCGCTTCGTTCTCCTCCGGTGGTCATTTCTAGCTTTCTTTCATGCGTGGGGATTAAACATTTCCGGATTGGACCGAGACTTGCCAAGCGGCCTTGGTTTACTACCGGTAGACCGCCTGTCAAGTTTCGTACCATTTGGGCTTCATTTGATACTCCAACGGTTAACCGAGGGACCAAAAAGGCCTCGTGTGTGTTGCAGCCCAACACCCCTCAAATTTGGCCCAAAACCCACCAAACTCTGCTCCATGTCCTAGAGCGTTCGATCATGATCGCGTGGGCGAAAACCGCACCTCATTCGGAGTCTCCTAGCTCCCTCTATGCCTATATATAGCCTCCTCCATTTCGGATCTCGTCTTCCACCTCGAAACCCTAGTTCAAAAAAAAAACTCCAGAACCGCCGCCGACGGACGTGTCCGGAGTGGACCGGACAACGTCCGCCGCGCCCCTCGCCCTCTCGCCGCGCGCCACGTGGCGCCAACCGCCGCCGCCGCCGCCGGCCCGCGGGAGCCCGCGCCCGGCCCCCGCGCCGCCCGAGCGGGCCACTTCCCCGCCGCCTCGCGCCGCCCGTCTTCCCCGACGCCGCCGACCCGCGCCGCCGCACGCCTCCGTCGCCGACGAGCCCCGCCATCGCCGCCCAGCCGCTGGCCGGCCGCTCCACCGCCGCCGCAACTCACCGCGGTAAGCTCCGCCGCCCTCCGCCCGGCCGGGGCAAGGTCCGGGCCGGATCCGGCCGCCCCTTACCGGCCCACGGCCTCTCCCCTCCATCTCCGGCCACCACGCCCTCGCCGAAGTTCTCGAAGAACGCGCTGTGAACAGTGTCGTGAACAGTACCCGCGAGATCCCGATCTGGATCTGAGTTCTCGGTTGACTTTTTCGCCCTAACCCTAGTTTTTTATGCATACTTTGACCACATGTAACTCTGTAACCGTAACTCCGTTTTGGGCATATAATATATCAAAATCTTCGTCTCGACATGTACATTATTTCATTCCATTTCATCATTTGCATTTGAGTTCATCTTGATGCCCAAAATGCTGGTAGAAGGAGGCTTCATGAGTTAATTGTCAGATCTGCTAGTTCATCTTAGACTTTTGTCATTTTTGCCATGATTATTGTGTGCACGCTATGCCTGTGAGTCCTTCATATGTTTTGTTAAGAATTTTGTCTTCTTTACAGAGGTGCAACCCATGCATTTTTAGGATGTGTGTGGTGACTTGTGCAAGCTTGCAAAGTGAGGCACCCGGTAAATCTGTTTTCAGGGACTTAGTTGTTTTCACTAAGTCTGGTATATTTTAGTTCATGATGCCATATGTTCATCTTGTTTCCTAATGATCCGTGCCTCTTTTGAGGATGATCAGTAAGGGACTTTTGTTAATAATGTTATGATCTATCCATCCATGTCTTTGTTTACATATATGGAGTGCTCTAGGTTGACTCAATCGAGCTCAACTTTTGCTTCGTTGTTAATCTGGGCAGATCGTCAACTTGTTTGCGATTTTGCCGATGCTACCGTTAGTGATCCGTGCATGCTATGCCATTGTTATTGCCATATCTAGCTTGTATTTTGTGCCTTATTAATGGATGTATACCTGCCTTGCCATGAATTGCACCGTAGTGAGTGCATCGAGCTCGTTTACATGCCTTCGTGAGTTATATTTCAGCATGTCTCAGTTTTCACTAAGTCTGAAAACTGATTGTGTTCGAGCTATGTTCGTGAGCTCGATAGAGTATTTTGTGAACCCTTTTGGCCCCAGGTCACTTTGGGTGTTTTGTTAAGGTTGTTGAGTGTCTCCACGCCATGTTCTTACTTGTCATATTCAGGTTTTCTATCATGTTGTTTTGCTGCTCCGAAGAGGGCTTCGTGATCTGAAATTTCAGGCTAGTGTTAATTTCACTAAGTCTGGAATCTGTTTTGCATATTCATTTTTGCCATGCTTGTTTGAACCTCTTAATGGATGAATTTCCCTATGGCTCAGTGCTAGTGTTTTGTTAACCATCTTGTGTACATCACTGACATGTATTTTGTTTTCATGTTTGGTGGCTGTAGCATGTTCATTTCTTTGCATGTAGATGCCTACTTGCTGTAAATCGCAGACCTGTGTCATATCTTAAAACGCTTGCCATTTCCAAACCGTAACTCCGATTCCAATGATCTTTATATCGTTTTCAAGAGATTTCATCCCCTCTATCCAGTGGCACCCTTGGAATTCCAAGTTGAGTCCAGGTTCATGCATTTCCTGTCATATCTTGCATTTTGCATCCCGCATCGCATCCCGCATAGCATATCATCATTTCATCATATTGCTTGGTCTTGCACGTGGTTGATTGTATCCTTGTTGCTTGTTTGTCTTGTTGGGTAGAGCCGGGAGACGAGTTCGCTACCGAGGAGCCCGTTGAGTTTGCTTGTGAGGATCCAGTCAACTTTGACAACTATGCAGGCAAGATGATCATACCCTCGAAATCACTACTATCTTTGCTATGCTAGTTTGCTCGCTCTTGCTATGCCAATGCTACGATGCCTACCTTTTGCTTGTCAGCCTCCCAATTGCCATGTTGAACCTCTAACCCACCATGTCCTAGCAAACCATTGATTGGCTATGTTACCGCTTTGCTCAGCCCCTCGTATAGCGTTGCTAGTTGCAGGTGAAGTTTGGAGGCCGTTCCTTGTTGGAACATCATTTATTTACTTGTTGGGATATCATTATATTGCTACGTTATCTTAATGCATCTATATACTTGGTAAAGGGTGGAAGGCTCGGCCTCTCGCCTAGTGTTTTGTTTCCACTCTTGCCGCCCTAGTTTCCGTCATATCGGTGTTATGTTCCCGGATTTTGCGTTCCTTACGCGGTTGGGTTATAATGGGAACCCCTTGATAGTTCGCCTTGATTAAAGCTTTTCCAGCAATGCCCAACCTTGGTTTTACCATTTGCCACCTAGCCTTTTCTTTCCCTTGGGTTCTGCAGACTCAAGGGTCATCTTATTTTAACCCCCCCGGGCCAGTGCTCCTCTGAGTGTTGGTCCACCTGTCAGCTACCGGTGGCCACCAGGGGCAAACTCTGGGCTGGCCTACCCGTACCTAAGACAATCTGAGTGTGCCCTGAGAAAGAGATATGTGCAGCTCCTATCGGGATTTGTCGGCACATTCGGGCGGTGTTGCTGGTCTTGTTTTTAACCTGTCGAAGTGTCTTGAATTACCGAGATACCGAGTCTGATCGGTGTGTCTCGGGTGGAGGTCTTTTCCTTCGTTGACCGTGAGAGCTTGTCATGGGCTAAGTTGGGACCCCCCTGCAGGGATTGAACTTTCGAAAGCCGTGCCCGCGGTTATGGGCAGATGAGAATTTGTTAATGTCCGGTTGTAGATAACTTAAACCTTAATTAATTAAATGAATCAACCGTGTGTGTTGCCGTGATGGCCTCTTCTCGGCGGAGTCCGGGAAGTGGACACGGAGTTGGAGTTATGCTTGCGCAGGTTGTTCCTCTAGATTCTCGCTCGCGCCTTGCCTCCTCTTCTCGCTCTCTTTTGCGGATAAGTTAGCCACCACATATGCTAGTCGCTTGCTGCAGATCCACATACTTGCCTTACCCTTCCTATAAGCTTAAATAGTTTTGATCGCGAGGGTGCGAGATTGCTGAGTCCCTGTGGCTCACAGCTACTATAATTCCAGATGCAGGTCCAGGTGATTGCGCTCCAGGTGACGAGTACGAGCTCAAGTGGGAGTTCGACGAGGACTCTCAGCGTTATTATGTTTCCTTTCCCGATGATCAGTAGTGGTGCCTAGTTGGGGTTTGATTCAGGGCCTTATCGCATGTTGGGTTCTTTTCCATTTTTTTGGCGTCGTAGTTGGGCCATGAGTGTTTGTTTGATGGATGTTATTTATGTACTCTGATGTGACGTGGCGAGTGTAAGCCAACTATGTTATCTCCCCCTTTTATTATGTATTACATGGGATGTTGTAATGATTGCCTGACTTGCGATATTGCTTTCAATGCGGTTATGTCTCTAAGTCGTGCCTCGACACGTGGGAGCTATAGCCGCATCGAGGGCGTTACAGCGCAACAATGTTATCAAAAAATAAACAGGGGCTGAGCATTTTGTTATATATATATATATATTTAAATAATAAATGATTTATTATTACATTGGTCCTTAAATCTTACCAAGCTTTTGTACACAATCACCAGGATTTTCGTTGCCAAAAAAATCCAAGATTTTATTGTTAAGAAATTGTTTTTATAAGTTAATAAGATGTGAGATATTGTTTTCTTACATATGTAAGTATCTGTTAAATATATGATGACAATAACAATAACATATAAAATAATTTAAATATATATAATATAGTTAGCAGGGAAACATAAGTTGGACCAGGCGTTCTTATTGTTATATAGAAAAATAGAACAGACCTCTGCGTTTTCTTCAAAAAAAAATAGAACAGACTAGGCTGCCGATGTTTCAGGAAAAATAAAAACTCGGATGGGAGGTCCATAGGTCGGTCGATACATGACGGCCCTCAAGAAAATACAAACATGCCTATGGACCTCCCATCCGAGGTCGTGGGCTGCGCATTTTAAAAAAGAAAGCCTAGACGGGGCAGCCCAAAGCCCAGCTGATACTTGCTGCCCCAGTGATAATAAATGATACCTGCCAGCTCCCCGGCTTCATTGTGAATTTATCTCCTATAGTAACTACGTTGAAGCACCTAAAAAAATGTAACTATGTTGACAAACCCGTGGGCCCCAACGTCAGTATAGCATTAGGAGGAAGTATTTTTTTGATAAGGCACTTGCTTGCGTACGTCCATAGACCTGGTGGGTCCCGACTGTCCGCCTCTCCACGTATAGTCCTCTCTAGATTCCTCTCATTTGTTCAGCATGTTCACAACGGCAGATAGTGGCGTCGCGGCGAGCGCACAAAGGCGCAGGAGGAGATCCGACCACCTGAGGAAGTGCCTTATTAGTAACGAAACAACTGAACTAGCCTAGTGGCCGAGTGACACTACCCGACAGTTGTTCCGCCCGGGTTCGATTCCACCTATGCAGAGAAAATATCTCCAAAATTTTTGCCTCTACCTTTATTAACATGTGGGTCCCAATTGTCATCTATGCACACCACGTCCAACACTTGCCAAAACTGCGTCCCTCGTTTTCTCTGTTTTTCGCACACTCGACATTGTGTGGGCATTTTGAAAATAGCATATCTTTTTGATTGTGCATCATATGAAGATGTGCTATGCATGAATGTTGATCAACATGATGTTAACTGGCTGGTAGTTCCAGTTTCGACCATGAATAAAACTTCCAACATGATGTTAAGACTGTTTGAAAAGGCCGTGTTAATATAAATGCTCTGCCTCTGAAATTTGCAGTTTCTTATCTAAAACTGAACTTGGAGTTTCTTATCTGAAACTGAAACTTGTAGTTTCTTCTCTGAGAATTACATTGTCTGCACTTTTATACTCCTATGAAACTACATTTTTAAGTGCTAAAATAGATCTCTAGAATTCATAAAATACTTCATATGCTCAATACTGCAAATCTGAAATTCAAAAGACATTCATATCTGAAAGTACTCTCAAATACACAACACAAAACACAATTCACAACCTGCAAATACTAACAACCCTAAGCTCCTCCTGACAATTCACAACCTGCCCGACTATTGGGCGGGGGGGGGGGCAGTCCCTCCTATTCCTCGATGGCAGACAGCCGCCTCGTGAGACGATGTGAACGGCGAGGGAGAGGATGGTGGGGAAGCGTCGTCGGGCCAACTGTTTTTCTCCTCTTGCAGTTGGGTTCGGTCGATGAAGACTCCACCGGCTCGCTCTGGCACGACACGCTCACAAACGGCACCATGTAGATGCTCGATCCTTCAATCTCTGGTACATGCTCCATCTGGGATCGATACTCCCACCACCGCTCCCTCACGATCAGAATCGGTGAATCTGTTTGCTCCATGGCCCAGAGGAGCAGCTCTATGTACTCTTGCGCAACTCCCTCCGGGAGTATTGCCGCCTTTTCGCTCTGTTGCAGATATTTGGCCATGGATGTCGCCATCGCCGCTAGTTGGTCCTTGTTGTCAAACTAAGACTGTATCTCCAACATCCTGGCTAGCTTCACAGGGTCGCCATCTGCGATCCTCACGTATCGGTTGTACTCCTCCATCGATCTACTTCTCCACATCACCTTCACTCGCCGGCGGTGGTTTTGTATGGAAGAGGAGAGGAGTAGCGCTGGTTCTGGATTAGAACGGGAGAGCAGCGACGCTGGTTTTGGATTGGAACATGAGAGGAGGGGCGGTGGTTTTGAAATGGAAGAGGAGAGGAGCGGCGCTGGATTTAGATTGGAACAGGAGAGGAGCGGCGGTGGTTTAAGAGGAGAAGAGCGACGCTGGTCTTGGAAGTATTTTTTTTGTTTTGCGTATTTTGGGTCAAAGTTTGACCACGTACTGTATTTGACAAGCAAAATGTGAATGCATGTCACCAAAAATTGTATCGTTTGGTTCGTATCTGAATGTACTTTCAAACTATATTATTTTTGCAACGTATAACATATATTTTATTTGCGAAAATCATAGTCAATTATGACCCAGAATAAAAGGGAGACTAGTTAATGTGGGGTCGCTTTCTTAATTGAAGAGTAAATTGATTTTGATCCAGTCCCAACGCGCCGACCCCTCTTGTCCAATCCGAAATCGCTGCCGCACGCTCCTCTCCCTCTTCTCCATTGCAAAACCACCTCCTCTCCTCTCCATTGTCTCCATTCAAAAACCGCCGTCTCGCCTCTCCCTCTTCTCCATTGCAAAACCACCTCCTCTCCTCTCCATCATCTCCATTCCAAAACCACTGTGTCGCCTCTCCCTCTTCTCCATTGCAAAACCACCTGCTCTCCTCTCCATAATTTCCATTCCAAAACCACTGTCTCACCTCTCCCTCTTCTCTATTGCAAGACCATCGTCTCTCCTCCCATCTTCCAAATCTAGCACCGGACCACTCAGAAGGACATTTATGGAGAGGATGCAGTAGCGAATCAGGCAGATCGCCGGCGGTGACCAGGCAAAGTTAGCCACGTTGAAGGAGATCCTTACTTGGTTTGACAATGAGTGGGAGATTTCGAGGATGGTGAGGGCCATGTGGAAATGTATGCAAAAGAGCGAGATGGCGGCGATGAGGGCGGCGATGTACATGTACTCCTCTGCGGCAGTCACACCGCAGTCCTTCGAGTTCATCGAGTATCTCCTCTAGGCGATGGAGCAGACAGATTCGCCCGAGGCGAAAGTCAGGCAGAGGTGGTGGGTGTACAGGTCGAAGGTCGAGCATCCAGAGGATAATGGATCGATCGAGTACGGTCTGTCGTTCGTGAGGGTGCAAAGCCAGTCGGAGCCACAGGAGTATTCGTTCTCCCACCGCAAGAGGAGGCCGGATGGCACGACGTCGCTTCCCCGCCGTTCTCCACGGTTCCCTCGACGCTCACCTCATTTCAATGGCGGCGGTAGGGTTTAAGGTAAGCTTCGCACTAACCTAATCTTCCACCTGCTCATGCTTACAATAAGTGTGACAGCTAATGAAAATCATGCTTACAATCAGTCTCTGAGTACTACGCAAATCACCCTTAAATAGCTCTGGACCTTTGGGTCAAAGTTGTGACACTGTGTACAAATAAAGTAAAATAGATTGGTGCTTCTTTCAGAAAAGAGTACTCCCTAGAAAACTGCCAATATAAGCTACTAGTATTTGGTTAGAGGATTTGCTGCCGAGAAAGATCCATCCACAGAGAGCGCCACACATCCCACTGGTGGTGGTGGATGCCAATGCGTCCATGGAGCATGGTTGATGTCGGCAATTTTTACTTGGCACACCTCGCACTCTGCATATATGCCGGTTCCATCCGTACATTTGTGCAGTTCCACCAAAATGCAGCTGAATAACCCTATTTGCACAGATAATGAAAAAGTGTGATTACATTATAGTGGCACTAGTTGATGAAACACGCAAAATAAATAGAAGAAAATATTGCGATAGTATCATAGTACGCCACGCTGCGAGGGCGAGATGGGCCCTGCGACGCCTCATACGGTACGCCACGCCTCATACTGGAAATCGTCCCAAGTCTCCCCGATACACCTTCTGCCAGTGATGAACATCAGTGCACAGCAGTAGTACGAGGAGGGGCCTTGAGACATTCAAATCTCTATCTTTGTGCAGATCAACTAAAATTAAGCACCCCGGTTTGTAGAAATGCTTAAACATTAACAATGGGACTAGTTGATGAAACATACATTAACAAAGAGAAGCACTTTCTTTATCTACATTGGAAATTAAATGATAGAGAGGACACTCGCTCTATTTTAACTGTATTATTACTTCATTTTATCAGTGACACTAGGGTCGAGCAGGTGGCAAATGAGCTGTACCGTGCATCGCAAGGATGAAGGCCGGGGGTGCTTAGACTGGGATGCTGAAGCTGGCTCTTTCAGTCCCTATCTCCCCCTTGATGTTTCTGTGGTAGCATTTGGGTTGTAATCCAAACTTGGTCAAGATGGTTCTGCGTCCCCCTACCTGCCTAGCTTATGTGGCGAACTTGTCTGCTGCTAGTACTCAGTCCATTCTAGTAGTAGTTGCATAACTGCCTGTTTACACTGAGATGTTGTCGGATAATGGTTCTCTATGGTTGGGTTTCTTTAATGAAATTATAGGGAACCCCCTCTTTCGATATATAAAACATAGTGGCACTAGCGGTGCCAAAACATTGCCTCAAATTAATAGTGCCACTAGATTAAGGTGCAAAATAATAACATTGCTGCTTTATCATGGCAGTGCCAAAACAGTAGCACAAGAGCAGGATCAACATGCAGGATCTTTGGCAAACGGTAAGACCAAAAAGGAACATACCTCGTGATGGGAACCATATCTGCAGTCAACGCCATCGTAGAAGGGATGACACCAGTCACCAACATGGATGATTCAATTCATGGGACCTTTTGGTGCAGTTCACCTAAAATGAAGCAATGTCCCATGAGCTAGCTTCTTCTTCTTCTTTTTAAGAAAAGGGCTCCAGCCCTGGTTCCATTTCCATCAGAAAACCAAACCCCGGAGCTTCTTATTCATTAGTTGCAATAATATTGAGCAACATCAAGGTTGGTCGTGAAGCTCCTAGAATGTTCAACTATAATTTGGATATCATTTGTGTAGTTCAGCTAAGATCAAGCGTGGAATGTATATCTCTGTTTGCACAAAAAAGATGGAAAGGAGGGTGATTAACAAGTGATGATACATACATCAAATGAAAAAAAGCATGTTCCTTATCTGAGTGGCAACCGTACAAGGATAGTGGCAATTTCTAGCAGAATTGCTAGATATTAGTGTGGGCCTTAGGATTAACTATGACAACAGTTAAATACGACATTACTTTAATGGTGCCATTGCTTCATTTTACCAGCAACATTACATTAACAGCATCTACAGAGTCAGTATTTGGGCACGTGAGAGTAGGCGGACCAGGACAGTTGCATCTCTAACAAAAAGAAGCAACTTGTCTTAATGGGAAATTTAGCAGGACATGAAAAAAGTGCCATTGATTCATATTACTGGAGGTATTACATTGAAAACAACATTGGTTTAACGTGTCCTTACTTTTAACAGTGCGACTGCTTCATTTTACCAGTGGCATTACATAAGAGCGGCTCGGGGCAACAAACATGAGAAGATGATATCTGGGTTGGTCCCATTTTTGTTCGGTATATAGCCACCTTATACCGTGTGAGGTTAGCAAATCCAGTGCTGGACTTACTCTGTTGACTTGTCCCCCAGTCCCCGCTTTCTTTCCTTTTTCAACCAATAGATCAGGTTTATATTGAGTTTGTGCTACGTTTGTGACGCCCGGATAATTAAACTACAGTAAACCCTCGTTAATGGTGCCATGTCATCACTTTACTGTTACTAATCCGCGGTTGATAGAAATCGCAATCCAAATTCAAGTTCAAACTAAAGTGCAAAATTCAAATTTCTCAAACATGCAAAATAAAATGTTCAAAGTGTTGCAAATATTCCATAATTATTTATGGTGGTGAGCCAATATTTTTTTAAAGTCTTTAATTGCTCCTAAGTATATATATATATATATCAGTGGCTAAAAATAATAATTAAATGCCTTTTATAAATTATAAAATATTAAACTAAATTTTTTAGATGTCAAGCTTTTTGTGGCAGTGCTCAATGTTTCCTAGTATTTGTTTTGTCCAACTCCACATTTTTTGCAAAGTCATTTGGTGCTTATTTAAATGCAAATGGAGGCTGTTAAAAGAAAACAGAATAATAAAAAGAGAACTGAGAAGAAGAAAAGGAAGAGAGAGCACGTGCCCCCACTGGAGCTCACCCAAGTCATCCCACCTAACCCCCGGTCGTCTTCTCCTGTTCACAACCGTGCCCGAACAGGATCGCGTCCCCGTCGAACCACATCGCCGGCCATGCCATGGGAGGATAAGGCCTCCACCGAGGCGCCCCTCCCCCCAGATATATTCTTCACACTCGCCTCACTCCTCCTCGGCGCCCTCCCTCCCAGATCTATCTTCTCTCTCTCCCTCGTCGTCCTCTCGGCTCACCCGAGCGCCTATGTCGCCGTCGTTGGCCACCACCGTGGTGACCGTCTCCCCCGTGCCTCTCCAACCTGTCCGTCTGCACCAACGTCGTCGACTGCGTCCTCCCCGTCCACAAGATCAAGCTCGGACCCCCTCGACCATTGGGATCGGGTTCTTCCCTGCACCTACGGCCACCGACGAGCTCCGTCTGCTGCGACCGTCCTGCTACTACTAATTCGTCGCCGGCCTTTCGTGTGCTACACCGTGAGCCTCTACTCCTTCTCCTCCTCTTCCTCGTTGGATTCGGTCCATTAGCGCATCTTCCGCTCGTTGCCATAGCCTACGGCCGCTAGCACGACTCCCTCGCCCGTGCTCCGTTGGCCTCTGGCCATGACCGGCTGCACCCGACCGCGTCCCCGTGCGTGCTCGCCCACGCGTGGCGGTGCCTCCGCTGAGCCCACCGTCCTGCTGCCGCTGCTCATCGCCGGCCGGCGTTGCGGACGCCATGGCCGGAGCTCCACTCCCGCGCGCGGTCATGCGCCCCTGCCGTGGTCCTCACACGCACGCGAACCCCATGCATCACCGCTCCCTGCGTTGCCGCCCACCGCGCCCTGTCTCTGCTCACGCCCGCCGTGGCCACGTCCTTGGACTGCACCCTGTAGCCGCCCGCGCCTACTTCGCGCGCGCCTGGCCACGCCTGATCGCGCCGGCTGCTACCCTCACCGCACCTTGCCTCCACCCCACCCGTGCTCGCCTGCTGCTGCTTGCTAGTTGCTACCATGGCACTGCTGCTGCATCTACTACTACCGCTGCTAACTGTATTCTGTACTGCTAGCTACTGAAGATGCTACTAGCTAGCTTTTCTCTTTTTACAATGACTAACCCTCTATACAGCCTGTAAGCAAAGTCTAAACGGTTATTAACATTAGTAAAAATAATATGAGTAGAAACTATACATGACAAACTTCATTTTATCCCATTGGAACAAATCCATTTGATGCATGGAATAAATCCTACGAAAATTACAAAATGCTATCTTTTGTTAACAGAAAACAGATTTGTGTGTTGCGTGCTGTGTGTGGTGTGTGTGTTGCGTGTGTGGCCGGCTGGGCCATTGTCCAGTACGCCCGGCCCCTTGTTTAATTAGGACTAGATTAGTTAGTGTTAAATTAGTGCTAATTTACTTAATAGCAAATGACATGTGGACCACCCTGTTGGTTATCTCTAATTAATTGACTTAATAGACACAATGTCCATGACAAGTAGGACCCACTAGCACTGTTCACACATTGACCAAGGTCAACTTTGACTGTTGACCTGTTGGCTGGGCTTTGACCGGCCCCACATGTCATTGACTGTGGCTGGCCCGGTCAGGGTATAAAAAAATCAACATTATTTAAATTCGAAATAAATAATTAAAACAATTTCAGTATATTAATAAAACTTTGAAAAATCATATAAATTAAACCGTAAGTCAGATGAAAATGTTTTCTACATGAAAGTTGCTCAGAAAAATCCAACGAATCCGGATACGCAGCCCGTTCGTCCGCCACGCATCCCTAGCATAGCAAACACGCAGCTTTCCCCCCTCCGGTTCGTTTGTCCGAAAACGCGAAACACCGGGGATACTTTCCCGGATGTTCCTCCCCTTCACCGGTACCACCTTGTACCGCATTAGGGCACACCTAGCATCACGCTTTGTCATGTCATGCATTGTCATGCATTTGTTTGCATTATATTTATTGTTTCTTCCCCCTCTTCTCTCGCTAGACATCGAGACCGACGCCGCTGCTACCCAGTACGACTACGGTGTTGACGACCCCTCTCTCTTGCCAGAGCAACCAGGCAAGCCCCCCCCCCTTGATCACCAGATATCGCCTACTCTCCTCTATACTGCTTGCATTAGAGTAGTGTAGTATGTTACTGCTTCCCGTTAATCCTATTCTCATGCATAGCCTGTCATTGTTGCTACAACTGTTCATACCTTACCTACAATCCTAAACGCTTAGTATAGGATGCTAGATTATCATCAGTGGCCCTACACTCTTGTCCGTCTGCCATGCTATACTACTGGGCCGTGATCACTTCGGGAGGTGATCACGGGCATATACTATATACTTTACACTGTTACATTACCGGTGATACTGTTTGGAGATGGGGGCTGAAGGGGCAGGTGGATCCATCCAGGTAGTGGTGGGCCTGAGTTCCCGACGGCCCCCGGCTGTTACTTTGAGGCAGAGCGACAGGGCAAGTTGAGACCACCTAGGAGAGAGGTGGGCCTGGCCCTGGTCGGCGTTCGCGGATACATAACACGCTTAACGAGATCTTGGTATTTGATCTGAGTGTGGCTACTGGCCTATACGCACTAACCATCTACGTGGGGACAGTTATGGGCACTCGATGTCGTGGTATCAGCCGAAGCCTTTGTGACTTCAGCGACTGAGTGGCGCGCGCCGGATTGGACCGTAAGCCTGCTCTTGTATTAAGGGGGCTAGTTCTGCTTCCGGCCGCGTACGCAACGTGCAGGTGTGCAATGGGCGATGGGCCCAGACCCCTGCGCCATAGGATTTAGACCGGCGTGCTGACCTCTCTGTTGTGCCTAGGTAGGGCTGCGACGTGTTGATCTTCCGAGGCCGGGCATGACCCAGGAAAGTGTGTCCGGCCAAATGGGATCGAGCGTGTTGGGATATGTGGTGCACCCCTGCAGGGAAGTTAATCTATTCGAATAGCCGTGATCTTTGGTAACAGGACGACTTGGAGTTGTACCTTGACCTTATGACAACTAGAACCGGATACTTAATAAAACACACCCTTCCAAGTGCCAGATACAACCGGTGATCGCTCTCTCACAGGGCGACGAGGGGAGGATCGTCGGTTAGGATTATGCTATACGATGCTACTTGATGCTACCTGGTGAACTTACCATCTACTCTCTCCTACATGCTGCAAGATGGAGGTGGCCAGAAGCGTAGTCTTCGACAGGATTAGTTATCCCCCTCTTATTCTGGCATTCTGCAGTTCAGTCCACATATGATACCCTTATTCCATTTGATACCCATGCATATGTAGTGTAGCTCCTTGCTTGCGAGTACTTTGTAGGAGTACTCACGGTTGCTTTCTCCCCCTTTTCCCCTTTTCCTTTCTTTCTGGTTGTCGCAACCAGATGCTAGAGTCCAGGAGCCAGACGCCACCGTTGATGATGACTACTACTACTCGGGAGGTGCCTACTACTATGTGCAGCCCGCTGACGGCGACCAGGAGTAGTTTAGGAGGATCCCAGGCAGGAGGCCTGCGCCTCTTTCGATCTGTATCCCAGTTTGTGTTAGCCTTCTTAAGGCAAACTTGTTTAACTTATGTCTATACTCAGATATTATTGCTTCCGCTGACTCGTGTATGATCGAGCTCTTGTATTCGAGCCTTCGAGGCCCCTGGCTTGTAATATGATGCTTGTATGACTTATTTTATTTGTAGAGTTGTGTTGTGATATCTTCCCATGAGTCCCTGATCTTGATCGTACACGTTTGCGTGTATGATTAGTGTACGGTCAAATCGGGGGCGTCACAAGTTGGTATCAGAGCCGACTGCCTGTAGGAATCCCCCTTCCACACTCCTTGGCCAAAGTCGAGTCTAGTCATTACAAAAATTTTACTAACATGGCTGTGTGTCTTACGGGCCCACGTCGCCATTGGGTGGTATTAGGATCCTTTATTTCTCGTCTATGCTCTGGGACTCTAATCTCTCTTCTATTCGGGTTAAATGATTTTACGAACTCTGACTCTAGGTTCTCATAATTACTTCCTCCCGGAGAGCCCCTCACTCCAGATGATTGCATGGTGCGCCGAAGGATTCCGAAGATACTCTCCGATGTTATCCCGAGAACTGTTGCTCATTGCATTTGCAATTCCCTTCCACCGTCACCCCCTATAGATAACTACATGCACTTGCCATTATTACACTAGTCCCCAGTTGCTCTTGTTAGTACAAGATACCCCGAAATACTCGTCGCTGTTCCTAGAATCCTTGTGCCTGCTTCCTTGTAGTTCCTTGTCACCTAAATACACCTACAACTTAATCCTCACACATACCGAGGATTTGTTTCTCCCCAGTTGTTCTTGTGTTCCGCAAAGGACTTCGAAATACTATTTGGTCTTTCGAAAATCCTCAACAGCCTGTTGTTCTTGGAATTCTTGCATACTTGCATTCCGGTTAATTCCATTTGTCTAGCTATTTACTTAAAAAAACCTTTGTGATTGTCATTCTGATCCTCTTGATTCAACATGTGTGTGAATGCACACAACCATCAGTTGTTCCCTGGAATTTATCATTCCAATTCAGACGTCATTCCGGACATGAGTTGGATCTCGACCAATCAAATTGCCATCGATTGTACCCCTAAGACTATTCAGCTTATCCATCCCTAATCAGAGCATTGCTTCTGATCCCTTATCTTGGAATTCATAATTCCTTTGCATTGGAGATTTGAGTTAGTCAGTTGTTTCCATAAACTGATCTCCTTGCATTCCTTCTTCCTCTGGTTGAGTACCGATGCTCACATCAGACCCCTTGTGGACCACCAGATCCTTTGTTGGATTTTATCCGACATCGTCCTTCAATTCTATAAGCTTGTGAGCATTTCCTCGGCTACACAATGCCTTTGGTAAATTGTATCCTCTGCTTTCTCCAGCATGCTCTACTATCGAGCTTGTGTTATTTATTCCTGAAATTGTGGTTTGTGCTCCTAAGATGCCTCGATGGGTTGAACCTATGCCTCCATATTATGTGTGAACTCGAAAGTTTTCACGAGTCATACTCGTCTGGTATTTTGCCAGATAATTCAACACTACAACTTCTTCGAAAAAGAGAAGTGAATGAAAGGTTATACATTGGAGAAGTGGGAGTCGACCTTGAACCCTGTGTTCATGCCCATGGGCACGATGTATACCTTATCATGGAAGCTTCTTTTAAAATAATTATTCCCTTATTATAAGTTCACCTTGTATCTGTGGACGTGGTTCCGACCATGTTCTCCTTTAAATACCATTACTCGTGCAAGTTTAAGCATTTGTCTTCTGCAGAGCAATACCCCAATCCAACCTCCACTTTGGTCTGTCGTCGAGTATTACCCCATGGTATCTCGAGATATCAGGGGACATCATAACTTCTTATGGGTTCTTCATCAACTATTATTACTCACCGGATCCAATTGTTCCTAGGTTCTGGGTTGTCGTCAATCGAGAACATCGAATAGTGAATCGAGTCCGCACTCCGATTCAATAACCCTAAATAATTTCCATTTCTTACGAGTTTAAATAATCCTTCAAGTAATTCCTAGCTTGATCGGCTATATCCTTATCGTGATGCTCTTAACTGTGCTACCTAGTCCTTCTTCCCGGAGCACAAATTTCGACGGTGAGCTAATCTTACAATCGATCTCCCTTGTCATATCGTTTGTCCTTGAACAGCAAGCTTGATTTCGAGTTTGTGTAGTACCCATGGTTCCATTAACTTTTTGCTTCATCATTCCGTTGACTTGATCTCATCGCCGATCAGTTACATCTTCTCGAAACCTCTCGACAAATGTGTCGTGATCATCATCAACATTCTAAGGTCTTCCAAAATATCTATCGAATTCTTGGTGAAAAATAGCTTCCTTTGCCCTCGATGAATTGGGTTATCATTGACAACATTATTGCATTCCCTCCAACACAAAACTTGTTCCTGTTTTGTGTTATACCTTGAGTTCCTGGCTATCCAACATTTTTTCTTCTTTACCTTGGAGTATTACCATCTTTTATATCCAGGATGTCGTGCTTAGCACACCCGGCCGGAGGCCCTATTGGTTATAGATTCCTTTTCAGCAAGGTTATCCATTCTTCCATGAGGAAATTGTAAGACTTATTCTACAAGTTATTCCTGATGGATCCTTTGTGTTTACAAAGTTTGACCTTTGCCTGAAGACCATGTCAATGCTATCTCGAAGCATATATATATTTTACTCCAATTATCAACAAGAACATTTAAAGCCTAATGTTAAATGTTTCCTGCTCAATTATCCAAACACCGCTGTATGGGTAAAGTCATGAAATTTCTCTCTCCTTATCTAAAGAGTTTTCTACATTATATCCTGTCAAGGATATCATGCTCTGCTTGTCCTTGGGAAGGATATACCGTTGAAATATGTGTTTAAACACGTTTTCCTTTCCATTGTTCTGTTAATCTGATGCTCACATTTCCTTTACATTGGTTTGTTTAACCTTTCCGGTGATCTATATGATCTAAGCAGCAATATTCTTCTGCTTATGTAAACACCTAGGTGCACAATTGTGTCGGTAAGACCCTGTTACTATTGTTGATGACATTCAGGTAACCACCGATGGACGAGAACTTTGTCTATTGGTCCGCCTCGAATTAACGAGCAAGAAAATGGTTCTCTTCGTCCCTCGCCCTTGGTACCAACGTTGTTGCCAACATAACCGACAGACTCTTCTCTGGCATGCCTGGCTATCATGATGCCTTGCTATCATGACCGTGTAAGATGACAGTGCCCTCTTACTTTAACAACATGGTGGGCCCATAACCCACATTGCCACAGGATCAAAATCTGACTCTCTTGTACACCCTGTTTCCAAAGTTAATTCTCGCGCTTGGCTTCGTATGCAATTCACAAGCCCCATTCCTAGTGATCTATTCTGATATCGGCCACAATAATTGCTCCGTTGCTTTGGAACCCCTTTCACCTTCTGTCTAGGCATTGAACGATTGCCTGGCTGCTTGAAACTTCTTATTGTACCTTCCAACTTTACTCTCGATGTGTTTTATTTGTTCAACTCGAGAGGTACTCATATGCTCATTCATGGGTTAATCCCAGATTATTACCCTTATAGAATTCTGTCGTTGCCGATCTGCCCCGTTACCTATTCGTAAATACGATGAAGATCCCGAAGAAAGGATGCCGACTTCATCATGATGACTTGAAGCAGAGAAATGGAGACATCAACGTAAAGGATCAACTACTTCGGGAAGTGCAACAAAGACCGAGAAGACCCATTAGAATTCCGCAACCTAGTCTTTCCCCCGTAGTCCCCTCCTAAATCTCGGGACGAGATTTCTTGTAGTGGAGGAGAATTGTGACGCCCGGATAATTAAACTACAGTAAACCCTCGTTAATGGTGCCATGTCATCACTTTACTGTTACTAATCCGCGATTGATAGAAATCGCAATCCAAATTCAAGTTCAAACTAAAGTGCAAAATTCAAATTTCTCAAACATGCAAAATAAAATGTTCAAAGTGTTGAAAATATTCCATAATTATTTATGGTGGTGAGCCAATATTTTTTCAAAGTCTTTAATTGCTCCTAAGTATATATATATCAGTGGCTAAAAATAATAATTAAATGCCTTTTATAAATTATAAAATATTAAACTAAATTTTTTAGGTGTCAAGCTTTTTGTGGCAGTGCTCAATGTTTCCTAGTATTTGTTTTGTCCAACTCCACATTTTTTTGCAAAGTCATTTGGTGGCTTATTTAAATGCAAATGGAGGCTGTTAAAACAAAACAGAATAATAAAAAGAAAACTGAGAAGAAGAAAAGGAAGAGAGAGCACGTGCCCCCACTGGAGCTCACCCAAGTCAGCCCACCTAACCCCCGGTCGTCTTCTCCTGTTCACAACCGTGCCCGAACAGGATTGCGTCCCCGTCGAACCACCTGGCCGGCCATGTCGTGGGAGGATAAGGCCTCCACCGAGGCGCCCCTCCCCCTAGATATCTTCTTCACACTCGCCTCACTCCTCCTCGGCGCCCTTCCTCCCAGATCCATCTTCTCTCTCTCCCTCGTCATCCTCTCGGCTCACCCGAGCGCCTACGTCGCCGTCGTTGGCCACCACCGTGGCGACCGTCTCCCCCGTGCCTCTCCAACCTGTCCGTCTGCACCAACGTCGTCGACTGCGTCCTCCCCGTCCACAAGATCGAGCTCGGACCCCCTCGACCATCGGGATCGGGTTCTTCCCCGCACCTACGGCCGCCGACGAGCTCCGTCTGCTGCGACCGTCCTGCTACTACTAATTCGTCGCCGGCCTTTCGTGTGCCACACCGTGAGCCTCTACTCCTTCTCCTCTTCCTCGTTGGATTCGGTCCATTAGCGCATCTTCCGCTCGTTGCCGTAGCCTACGGCCGCTAGCACGACTCCCTCGCCCGTGCTCCGTTGGCCTCTGGCCATGACCGGCTGCACCCGACCGCGTCCCCGTGCGTGCTCGCCCGCGCGTGGCGGTGCCTCCGCCGAGCCCACCGTCCTGCTGCCGCTGCTCATCGCCGGCCGACGTTGCGGACGCCATGGCCGGAGCTCCGCTCCCGCGCGCGGTCATGCGCCCCTGCCGTGGTCCTCACACGCACGCGAACCCCATGCATTGCCGCTCCCTGCATTGCCGCCCACCGCGCCCTGTCTCTGCTCGCGGCCGCCGTGGCCACGTCCTTGGACTGCACCCTGTAGCCGCCCCGCGCCTACTTCGCGCGTGCCTGGCCGCGCCTGACCGCGCCGGCTGCTACCCTCGCCGCGCCTTGCCTCCACCCCACCCGTGCTGGCCTACTGCTGCTTGCTAGTTGCTACCATGGCACTACTACTGCATCTACTACTACCGCTGCTAACTGTATTCTGTACTGCTAGCTACTGAAGATGCTACTAGCTAGCTTTTCTCTTTTTACAATGACTAACCCTCTATACAGCCCGTAAGCAAAGTCTAAACGGTTATTAACATTAGTAAAAATAATATGAGTAGAAACTATACATGACAAACTTCATTTTATCCCATTGGAACAAATCCATTTGATGCATGGAATAAATCCTACGAAAATTACAAAATGCTATCTTTTGTTAACAGAAAACAGATTTGTGTGTTGCGTGCTGTGTGTGGTGTGTGTGTTGCGTGTGTGGCCGGCTGGGCCATTGTCTAGTACGCTCGGCCCCTTGTTTAATTAGGACTAGATTAGTTAGTGTTAAATTAGTGCTAATTTACTTTAATAGCAAATGACATGTGGACCACCCTGTTGGTTATCTCTAATTAATTGACTTAATAGACACAATGTCCATGACAAGTAGGACCCACTAGCACTGTTCACACATTGACCAAGGTTAACTTTGACTATTGACCTGTTGGCTGGGCTTTGACTGGCCCCACATGTCATTGACTGTGGCTGGCCCGGTTAGGGTATAAAAAAATCAACATTATTTAAATTCGAAATAAATAATTAAAACAATTTCAGTATATTAATAAAACTTTGAAAAATCATATAAATTAAACCGTAAGTCAGATGAAAATGTTTTCTACATGAAAGTTGCTCAGAAAAATCCAACGAATCCGGATACGCAGCCCGTTCGTCCGCCACGCATCCCTAGCATAGCAAACACGCAACTTTCCCCCCTCCGGTTCGTCTGTCCGAAAACGCGAAACACCGGGGATACTTTCCCGGATGTTCCTCCCCTTCACCGGTACCACCTCGTACCGCGTTAGGGCACACCTAGCATCACGCTTTGTCATGTCATGCATCATCATGCATTTGTTTGCATTATATTTATTGTTTCTTCCCCCTCTTCTCTCGCTAGACATCGAGACCGACGCCGCTGCTACCCAGTACGACTACGGTGTTGACGACCCCTCTCTCTTGCCAGAGCAACCAGGCAAGCCCCCCCCCTTGATCACCAGATATCGCCTACTCTCCTCTATACTGCTTGCATTAGAGTAGTGTAGTATGTTACTGCTTTCCGTTAATCCTATTCTCATGCATAGCCTGTCATTGTTGCTACAACTGTTGATACCTTACCTGCAATCCTAAACGCTTAGTATAGGATGCTAGATTATCATCAATGGCCCTACACTCTTGTCCGCCTGCCATGCTATACTACTGGGCCGTGATCACTTCGGGAGGTGATCACGGGCATATACTATATACTTTACACTGTTACATTACCGGTGATACTGTTTGGAGATGGGGGCTGAAGGGGCAGGTGGCTCCATCCAGGTAGTGGTGGGCCTGAGTTCCCGACGGCCCCCGGCTGTTACTTTGAGGCGGAGCGACAGGGCAGGTTGAGACCACCTAGGAGAGAGGTGGGCCTGACCTTGGTCGGCGTTCGCGGATACATAACACGCTTAACGAGATCTTGGTATTTGATCTGAGTGTGGCTACTGGCCTATACGCACTAACCATCTATGCGGGGACAGTTATGGGCACTCGACGTCGTGGTATCAGCCAAAGCCTTTGTGACGTCAGCGACTAAGTGGCGCGCGCCGGATTGGACCGTAAGCCTACTCTTGTATTAAGGGGGCTAGTTCTGCTTCCGGCCGCGTACACAACGTGCAGGTGTGCAATGGGCGATGGGCCCAGACCCCTGCGCCATAGGATTTAGACCGGCGTGTTGACCTCTCTGTTGTGCCTAGGTAGGGCTACGACGTGTTGATCTTCCGAGGCCGGGCATGACCCAGGAAAGTGTGTCCGGCCAAATGGGATCGAGCGTGTTGGGATATGTGGTGCACCCCTGCTGGGAAGTTAATCTATTCGAATAGCCGTGATCTTCGGTAACAGGACGACTTGGAGTTGTACCTTGACCTTATGACAACTAGAACCGGATACTTAATAAAACACACCCTTCCAAGTGCCAGATACAACCGGTGATCGCTCTTCGACAGGATTAGTTATCCCCCTCTTATTCTGGCATTCTGCAGTTCAGTCCACATATGATACCCTTATTCAATTTGATACCCATGCATATGTAGTGTAGCTCCTTGCTTGCGAGTACTTTGGATGAGTACTCACAGTTGCTTTCTCCCCCTTTTCCCCTTTTCCTTTCTTTCTGGTTGTCGCAACCAGATGCTGGAGTCTAGGAGCCAGACGCCACCGTTGATGACGACTACTACTACTCGGGAGGTGCCTACTACTACGTGCAGCCCGCTGACGGCGACCAGGAGTAGTTTAGGAGGATCCCAGGCAGGAGGCCTGCGCCTCTTTCGATCTGTATCCCAGTTTGTGTTAGCCTTCTTAAGGCAAACTTGTTTAACTTATGTCTGTACTCAGATATTGTTGCTTCCGCTGACTCGTCTATGATCGAGCTCTTGTATTCGAGCCTTCGAGGCCCCTGGCTTGTAATATGATGCTTGTATGACTTATTTTATTTGTAGAGTTGTGTTGTGATATCTTCCCGTGAGTCCCTGATCTTGATCGTACACGTTTGCGTGTATGATTAGTGTACGGTCAAATCGGGGGCGTCACAACGTTCCCTTTATTTACCTATTAGACCTAGAGACCAGTTGGATAGCCAGTCTTTGCTACTTTTTGCCCCCCATTATTTCCTCTTTCGACCAAGTCCTAGATTCAGGTAACAAATCTTCCCCACCCCCCCCCCCTTTCTTCCTTGTTTGAACCAAGTACTACTAGATTCGAGTGCATGAACTAGTTTTACCTCTTAACAGTAAAAAATTAGGTGGTTTTCGAACAGCCGATCGATCCTATCTACGAGGGGGCCTGAGAAATAGTGAAAGATACAAATGCAGCGACGTCAGGAGCTCGGGAAGTAGAGCAAGGCCGGTTTCAAAGGAAGTTATACCTAAGGGTCGTCGAGATGTCGCTAGGTGGGGGCCTGGAGGCCGGATCTGCCCACACTATGACAACGAGGAAGAAGGTGTGGGAGGCCCTCCCTCGCCAACGATGCTTGGGAGATAACGACAAGGCTGATCGGGACCCGTCGGCAGTGGGTAAGAGCCGTCGCCGAGGACGACCACGTGAACGTTGCACCTTCTCACCTTCCCCTGCGGAGAGGATCTGGCTGGATCTGTGACCAGCGGTGAGTAGAGAGAGAGTGTGTGGCCACCGTTGTCGTGTTTAGATCTGGAGAGGACGAGACAGTGTGAAGAGAGCAACACTAGCAAGTAAGCACGGAGGCTCCTGCCTATATAGTTGAGTACTAGTTTTCTTTTGTCTACCGGCCGGAGCCGTCTTGACCTCGGCAAAGACTGTCGAGAAGTCTTCATGCACGTGCCCCGGAGGCGCAGTTGTCGTCATTTTGATCTGAAGCACAGGATTATAACATATAACACGAAAAAATGCCACATGACAAGAAATCATAACCTCACTGCCCAAATGAGACAAGATGAATCCCGACGGACAAAGTAGATGAGGATCAAAGCTCAAATTAAGGATAAACTCGTAGAAAAGGGGTCCGTCGATAGATTTCCTAATTAACATAGCCGGCTTGACCTAGGTGGCAGCCGGGTAGTCTTCGTGCATGTGCCCTCAATGACTATCCCAACTCAGTTGTCACTGTTTAACCCTCAAAGTGATCCGAAGCACATGACACCTAATTTTGCGAGATGACAAGAAACCTTTTTTTAGATTTCTCAACAGAACTACAGCCCTGTACAACACAGCCTGCATGATATGTAGACGATAGCCAATCCAGACGTGTCTGCTAGAGTCTGGTCACATTCATGGACGAACTGATCTTCCGTGTCTTGCAGGGATCGTCCAGGTACCAACGTATGTACTCCTACAACACTTCTGTAGTAGTACTATCGCTCGTCTCTCTCTTCTATTAAGTCACCCGACTTGCGGGGCCGGGGAGTGTGCCTATGGTCGGTTCTCAATTGCGGTCCCACATGTGTGTGCAAATGCAATATGAAGCACGTTCCATTCGAAGAGCGGCGTGCCAGACCGACCGACCATCTGGGGTGCGACGCGAACGCGGCGGGCGTGATGTATACTCCGTACATGCGTACCACCGTTTTCTTGAGGCTTTGCTCCATGCCGCAATCCATGGATACAAAATTAGTATACTGTACTATTTAAAAGTCGAGGGCGGGGCTTTTCCCGTGTGGTAGGCGGGGCATTTCCGCCTAGCCGGTTCGACAAAGACGCGAGAAGATGAGGGAGTAGGCTGCTGCAAACGTAGGGCTGTGTGATTTGACAGTGAGTTACTGCTGGACAGGTGGGGTCCAGTGATTTGACTTGCCATTATCATTTTAACTGCGGTGCTACGACCGGCGTGAGTCTCCCAATTCCTGACCACCTCCATACAGGTGCCTCTCCCGATGCTCCACCATGTAGAGGCTGGCTCTTTCTTGAGAGCCCACTCCTCCACTTTTTCCTTGGCTCTTTCCCCCACATATGCAAAAATGCCGTGTAAAGTAGGCTTATAGCCCACTATTGTACTTGATCCTACAGGTGCTAAGCCTGCCACATAGGCATAAAGTATGATGTGGCAAGTTACTTAAGAAGAGAGAGACTAGTTTGGTGACCCCAGGAAGAAACGGTGATAAGCGCGTGTACCTAGATGAAGCAAACTTAGCAACAAAAAACTAAGCACCTATGCATTGGGGACTTGAGTTGCTAAGCCATTTAATGCCCATAGCACCTCATCTAAGCACCATTTCATTGGAAGAGGTCACTCCTTGGCAAATGCAATAAATACTACGAAGAAAGAGATAGAGAGAAGAAAACAAAAAATACTCTTATAGCCAACCTTATAGCTAACCTTGTTGTATGAGTGACTAAGCGATGACTATGTATGACATGCCAACACCAGATAGCCTAACGCACCGTGTTAAATCTCCAAGGGCGCGACCGCACGAGCGAGGCCACGGTTGTGGTAGGCGCGACCATGATACGGGTTGCTGGCAGCCCTTGGATCTGAGATCGAACGGTCGCATGCTAAGTTGCTGAAAAATTGCAGAATAACTCTCCAGGATAGGATATTCACCCATAGGTCTAGAATCACTCCATGCAACCGTTCGATCTCAGATCCAAGGGCTCTCGGAAGCCCGTATCATGGGTGAATGGAAAGCTTCGTATCACCTGTAATTTTCCCGACGCTTGACATGACATCGAAAGCCATTTAATTGGGTGTCGAGTAGACATGACATCTAATTGGGCCCCATAGTACTGTGCATGAATCCATTTATCCACCAGGCAAGCCACTACCCTACCATTCGCACGCGCCCCCCCACTCAACATTTTTACAATCGATAAATCTCTCCTAGTCGCCCCGTCCTTTCATATTACGGCAGTTCCACTAATCCTAACCCTCCTCCCAAATCCATGGCGTCCCAAATCTCCATGATTGGCGGTGAGTACAAGGTTAGAACCATCACCGGCGATGAGTTTAATGTCATCTACACCCGTTCTTCCGCAACGGTGAAAGAATGCCTTGCTCGCTTCAAACGCATGTTCGAAAACTCAAATGATGAGTGGGTTGCTGGGCTAGATGTTGAGTACACCATAGTCCTGGGAAGCAAGAAGAATCTAAAGGAGGCAGAGAAGAAGAAGCTCGCCGTGATCTAGGTTTGTGTGCATGACTTATGCTTGGTCTACCACATATGCCATGCCGATGTTGAGTGCGAGGAATTTAAGAAGTTCCTCAAGGTCGGCTGAGTCAAATTCGTTACTGTAGACTTTAGGAACGACAAGGAAATCCTGGGTCGGATAGGCCTCGTTGTAGGCGACCCCTTCGACCTCCAGAAGGAAGGGCTGGTGCCCTCCCTTGATCAGCCTTCAATGCTGACCCTGGCAGGAGCCATGGTTCATCCTTCGTACAGTGAACTGAAGAAACCTCCACACACGTTTCATTGTGCATGGTAGTGGACTGTACTAGATATAGACCACATCCACTACGCTGCAATGGATGACTACCTTTGTTTCAATATCTACAAGGGTTGGATGAAGAGCAAGAGCCAAGTGTGCGGTTCAAGCAAAGAAGTATCGCCAAAGAGGAAGAGGGACAAGGACGAAGTCGAGGACGTGGACGAGGACTCCGAGTAAGGTGGCAGTGTCGTTGCTCATGGTGGTTCTAATGCAGTGTCTACCGGATTAGTTGCTTAGTTTAATTTCTGGTGTGCTTAGTTTTATTTGAGGGGTGTGTTGTGCTGAGCCCCCAGCAGAACTATGTTATGTTTATTCTTGTTATATTTCATACATTTCATCTATTAGTTGGTATAGTACTACCACTCGTTTCTTCACATTATATACGTACAATATATATGGCCAACATCATATAGCCAGCAGTTTAGTTGTCAAAGAATTTCAGGGTGCTTAGTTCTGTCAAAGAATTCCAGGGTGCTTAGTTTTATTTGAGGGGTGTGTTGTGCTGGACACCATTAACTTATCATTGTGAGAATCGGGTTATTTTTGTCATGTAACATGGTCAACGGGCTGGACGTGAAAATAACAATGTCTAATGGCATTTCTCAGCAAACATCTAACTTAACGATGGAATTTTTTAGATATCTAATTGCATTTTTGAGCAGGCATCTCATGGATCGATGACAATTTTTTGAGTAGTTGTAACTTCTAATGGCAAAACTGAGTAGTGATACACAACTAGTGGCATAAATAATAAGAACCCAAGAATTAAATCGGTATGCTAATTTCTTTATTTCTTTATACCTTTGTGTGCGAAACAATATACGCTGCCTCCCCCAGATTTTCTTTACAGGGGCAACATAGAACTATATGAGTGCCCTGTTAAATTTTGGAATTATTCCGGGTTCGTTTGGCCTTTTTATACATTAATTGAGTTTCTGGTCATTTAATGTGCATAATTCAAATTTGAACTACAAGCACATGCTCCCATGCACCAAAGTTGATTGAAAAATCACATGTGTGTCCTCGGGTGAATTTCTAGGTCCATGCAAGAAATAGGAATGAAATTCAAACATCTGGGCATCGTGGTTCGACCGAGAACATTGAGAAGCTTGGTTTTAAAATTCTTGTAAATCCAAAACACATCTAAAAATCATGAAACTTGGCATGGTGTCATGTCATGGTACTACCATGTTGTGGTAAACAAATTTGCATAATGGGAACACGTTTTGGTATAAGTTTCTTGCAAACCGGAGCTTCTCTCAAGAAGGCTCATGGTTCTGAGAAGGAACGTGTCACCTTTGTGTGCATAATTCAAATTTTAAATACAAGCACATGCTCCAGTGCACCAAAGCTGGTTGAAAAATCACATGTGTGTCCTCGGGTAAATTTCTAGGTCGCATGCCAGAAATGGGAATGAAATTCAAACATCTGGGCATCATAGCTCGGGTGGAAACATTGAGAAACTTGGTTTTTTAATTCATGTAAATCCAAAACACGCAAGAAAATCATGAAACTTGGCTTGGTATCATGACATGGCCCCAACATGTTGTGGTAATTTTTCTGTCCGATTTGCGAAGGCGCACACATTAACAATCAACAAAGTCATTTTGGAACAAGTGTTGCCACGTTACAATCGGAAACACAAGTATTATTGAAACCGTGGGCGTTCTATTTACCATTTACGTGCCACAACGCATCCCTTTTTTATTAGCTAGGAGGCGCCGTGCAGGGTAGCTATTTGAGTACGGGAGGCGTGCGATCCCTTTCACCTCCATCCATCGTGCACCTCTCTGCCAACGTCTCCATTAATGGCACCCGAGCCCCTGTTTCATGGTGGGGCTATGTCTCACTAGACCGAGATTTAAGAGAGAGAAAAGAAAATCTGAAAAGAAAGTTTTGCATGGATCTTGATGTAAGATCCAACGGACCTATATAGCATCTACTGCGACTTATAGCAAGACTGATGAATATATATAAGGACGACGAGAGTGGATAATAATTGTCTTACATAATTAGGAAGATAATTAAAAAAGCCACATGCGGCTACGCACGAAATACACAAGGGCAAAAGAAGAAGGAAGACGCATACAGCGATCTGGCTCGTTGATCTCTACTTTCTTTATGCGCTGCAGGTCGCGGGGACTAGTTCTCGCGGCGGCGATGATCTCTTTCATCAGTTTCTTGTCCTTAATACGCTGCTTGGCAGCATCCATGGATTCCTCCACCAGCATGTTGCGCTCGATGCGGAGCATGGCATTCTCGTCCATAAGTTTCTTGATGATGACGCCCATCCTCTGCAACAAGGCAGTGGTCTCCTCCTCCTGCTTCGCCCTTCTAGTGATCTTCGCCCTCAGCAGGTCACGCTCGCCCCGGAGCTTCGCATTACCCTCCCATAGTTGCCGGATGACGCCGGTAGCCTCGTCCTACAACCTCGCCCAGCCGGAGATATGATACATCTGGCTATGGACCATCGCATGCATGCGCATGTAAGAGTCCTCGCCTGCCCGCGAGAAATTTTACCAAGCCGCCGCGGCGCCGCGGGACATCTCTGCTGCTTCCGCGGAGTGGCCGGACCAGTCTGCTACATCGACGGCGCGGCGGGACCTCTGTGCTACTACTGTTGCGTGGCTGGACATGTCGGCTGCTTTCACGGCGAGGCGGGACATCTCTCGTGCTTCCTCTTCCATGCTCACCTCTCCCTGGTGGAAATCTCTCGACCCAGAACTCACGCTGGCTATGGCTTGATTGACTTGGTTGTTTTTTGTGGATGAGGAGTTGAGAAGGAATGTGCAGTCATCTTAGCATAATAGTATTTATAACCGAGTACTGCTAATACGCCCCTAAGTGGCAAATCATTTAGGTTGTGATCGGTGTGAACAGGTTTGCAGTTAAATATAGCGTGGTAGTAGTAGTAGTAATTTGGAATGTGATGAGACGCGATCAAAAATTATTGACGGTTCTAGTTTTGAAGTGCAGCACTATTCCCAGATGGCGTAACGTCAACACGTTTTCTCGGCCGTGGTGTAGCATATGCCATCGTACTAGTTCTTTTTCTACTGCTATGTACGTGCAAAAACTGGCACCGTCAGATACATATCTTACGCTTGGCGTTTGACAGGAATAGTCTCGGGGCGAGCTATAGACTAGTCTTTTTTTCAGAAGCATTACACCTATCTCTCGGGACTTCTCGCACGCACCATCACTGCTCCCTAGGTCGATGCCATCCACATACACTTGTACTCTGAGAAGAGGTGCACGCACGCACTCGTCCTCTCTCACACACGCATCTGTAGCTACGAATTGTAGTGTTCTCAACCATCCGATTGGCTCTATCATAGGTTTGACATTGCTCCTTGGCCTTGAGATTGAGAGGGTGCTTGGATACGTTTTAGTCTCATGACTAAAAGTAGTGGGACTAAAACTTGCTAGCCTCACCCATGCTTGGATCCAAATACTAAAGAGACTAAACTCAAGTTAATGAGCATTTATTATCCTCCCAACCCTCCAATCCAGAACTCACCTGTGTTAAAGGAGAGGAATTAAATGAGGAGAGAGAGGACTAATCCACATTTTAGTAGGGGTACCCCTGACTAAAAAATTTTAGTCTCAAGACTAGTTTTAGCCCCTCTTTAGTCAGGGGTGCTTGGAACTTTAGTCTCTTAAAGAGACTATTTTTAGTCAGAATAAAATAAGTCCCTTGGATCCAAGCACCCTCTGAGAAGTTTAAAACGCGGAGGCTAAGATGGAGGTGCGGGGTTTTGGTTAATATGCGGGCCGCACACGGCACCAACACGACACGAGCTTCGTCTGCCTGGTGCGCATGCAATCGGGTGAGTTGTCCAAGTATAGACACAACCAGGCCCTCATTGGTATCCGCGCCTCGACTTTGGCTGGTCATAGTGGAGAGTAACATAGACTAGTTACTAGTCTATGCTACTAGTACCTTCATAGTGGGTAGTGTCATATAGTATATGCATAATTTGGCGACGATCGCTCTCTATATGTACCACCTTCTTTCTTTAATTTCATCTTGTTAGTTTTGCTCCATGGCGCAATCCATCAATACTACTACTGTACAAATGTTTACATTTTTAAAAGGCTAGAGGGCGGGGCAGTCTAGCTTGGTCCTTTTCACGAGAGGTGAGGGCCTTTGTGATTTGACGGCTCATTACTATTGGAAGGTGGGGCCTTGTGATTTGACTACTCGTATAAATGTGCCGACGACCTGAGGAGGAGCAAGAGCCATGCGGTATACTCAAGTTTTCCACTGGAGTAGTACTACGACGGAGGAGCACGAAACACGGCAGCCCAGTGCCATATGGCAATAAAAAATGATCTAATTTGCTAGTCATCTCGTTGTTAGCATTGTTCTATTCATGCCTCACAGAGAACGTGAAACGTGCGGTGAAACACCCGAAGCAAAAGAAGAAACACAGTAGCAAAATAAGAAGGAAGATTATCACCCCAAATGATCTAATTTGCCGCGGAGTCGTAAGTGCTTCTTCATCGCCTCCACGACCTCCATCTCCTTGCGCGTCTCCTCCGCTATCTTCTTCATTCTGTCCATGACGCGGGATTTCTTGATGCGACCCTTCATCATTTGTCCCACGGCCGCATTATGTACCTTGACAGCAGCCGGGTGCTCGATGCGGAGCTTCGCCAACTCCTCCTTCTGTTCCACGACGAGGGCTGGCAGCATCTTCATCGAGGAACTACTACTCTCATGCAGCTTCTTCCAGCCGTCGTTCTTCTCCTTCAGCAGGTCGAGCTCGTGGCAGAGCTTCTCCTTGTCCTCCTGAAGTTGCAGGATTTCGCCGGTCGCCTTCTTCTCTGAGGCAATGCTCTTCTTCAGCAGCATCACCAAGCCGGCGGTCAACTCCCCCTGCTTATTGAGCTCAGTGGGCATGTCGTCGAGGCTCTCCTTCAGAAGCTCCACCAAGCCGTGGATGAACTCCTTCTGCTTATTGAGGTGCTTATTGAGCTGATCGGGCATGCCATCAAGGGATAACGACTCTAGTGCCGTCAGCTCGGCATGTTCGCCTCCGTGGCTTGGGGGCTCCTAGGAGCCATCGCCAGCCTGTGAGAGATCTTTCGAGGTCTCTGCGTGGCGGCGAGCCCTCTTTTTTCCGCAGCCTTTGGTTGCCGCTCCCTTGTTACGATTAGTTCTCGACCTAGAGCTCTGCGCACCGGACATGGCAAGGACGAACAAAGAAGAAGCACTTATGAGGAGGAAAGGTAGACTAATTTTCGGTTAGGTAGTTCCCCTTTTTATAACCTAAGTACTAGCACTAGTGCTAATACCTGCATAGTGGGAACATGTTCAGGTTTGGTACGTACTAGTAGGTGTGGGTAGGCTTGCACTTAATTGTAGCACTAGTACTTTCGAATGTGATGGGAACAAGGTAAAGATAAATTGATGGGTTTTGGTTTCGAGGCCCGAAATGGCTCCCAATGAGTTTAGTGGAACATAAATTTCAAGTAGACTACACTGCTCAGATGCGTAAATATTATGTTACTGTCAAAAATTGGCACAAAATACGCGTGATTTAACTACTCGCATGCGCGTAGTGGTGTAGTAATGTCTTTCTTCCGCCCTCACGTCCACTCAATTTGCATGCGCTGTATTAATTGACCATCAATGAAGTGAAGGACTTTACACGCGTCAAATTATCACATGGGGTGGATCTTGGTACAAAATTGCGTCCGCCCGTGTACCCGCGTGTGCGTGCGAGGGAATGAGTGCGTGCGTGGTGTGCGCACACATCTTCGCTTCGTGCATGTACCGCTAGTGTGGCTCAGGGAGGACGAGTACATTCTTCTGGAACCAGCAGCACGTCACTGTGATCAATCCACACAAGGATGTCGCGACAACGCCTCCACATGTGCCACGTGGCTTCATGAACTGTAAGAGAGACACTATGTAGCGTGCCATTGTGTTTTGCACATACTCAAAGTACTAGTAAGGTACACGTGCATTGCACGCGTTAGATTTTGCAACCAAATTATGAATAAATACCACACTATAGCATGTAAGCTCTGAGTCATATATGCCTGATGTAGACCTTCGTTTAATTCTTATAGTTCATCTCATTCAAAATCAATTCGTTTTTATAAAAAAAACTAGGGCCTCTTTGATTCATAGGATTTCCAAAACGCGAGAATAGGAAGAACATGGGATTAGAGTGGAATGTCATCTTGAATCCTACAGGATTGTACGAGTGTTTGATTGTGCATAGAAAAAACACAGAATTCTTTCAAAGAGGTTTGAGTGGATGGGATGTTTCCTATGAAATCTAGTGCAAATGAATCATATGGAAAAATTCCTATGGTTTACAATCCTATGAATCAAACAACCAAGATAGGAAAAATTCCTAAGGATTAGAGTCCTCCAAAATTCCTTTGAGAATCCTTTGAATCAAAGAAGCCCTTAATCTATTTTATGATTAATGGAATTGTGCGTTGTGAAGCATAAAGTAAAAATAGATAATGGCAATTCAACTAGAAAAAAAGTTTGGGCAGTTATGATACGGAAGATTCTATAACAAAGGAGAACCACTGTTGTTTTGAGATTTGTGCATTATGCTTAAGTTCAATCATGGAGTCTGCAAGATTGTACATGTGGTAAAATCCGGTGGGGGGATAGAAGATGGTGCGAGGGGCCGAGTGGAGGGAGACTATGAAGGAGTGCACAACTGCGAGATCGATATTTAGAGAGAGGGGGCGAGAACGTGCGCTGTTGCACGCAGTGGCGGAGCCATGAAAAATGTCCCATGAGCTAGGGGGGCCAAGCATTGCTAATCCTTTACGAGGAGGGCCAATTCATCAACTTAAACCATTTTTACCAGCAATTGTCTAATGATCACATTCATATTAGCCTCGATATATAGTGATGTTAGGGGGGCAGGGCCCTTGCTGCCCCCTGTCTTTGCCATTGTGCGTGTGTCTGAGAGATGAAGCGGAAGGCATGGATGATGAGATGGGGGCGTTGGATATATAATTAATGTGGGTGTATTAGCTATATATGTAATCCTATATAGAGAGGTATAGATTGATCGATGTGGACGTGGGAAAGAGGGTGAGACCTCACTAAATATATAGATTGATCGATTTATGTGGAAAAATATGAAAGACCTAGCTATACACACACACACACATAGAGGAACATCGATCGTTGCGTATGCACGTGAGAGATAAAGAATGCCCGATATGATGGAGAGGGGGATGTGTGTGTGTGCCTTCATGGGAGACCGACCTGAAGAAAAACATTGCATGTATGCGATGGATAATGCCGACTGGTAGTGTGTGTGCATGCATGCATGAGAGAAAGTTAGTGGTACAATTATAAAGACAAGACCAATGTGTGGGTGTAAAAGACTAGATGAGGTCATAATCAATGTAAAGTTGAATTCAAATATTTGAATAAGAGATCATGATGTTTGAAACCCATGCATGCATGAATATAATGGAGATCTGCGTGGTGTGGTTTGGAAACGAGCATGTTGTAATGTATACACAATGAACAAGGTCACACTGGTTTGAATTTGAGACACCGATGGCAGACATCGTTTGGCCACATTGCATCCGTGCATGGACACACTATTCTAATTGGAGATGATGGGTGGCTTTCGCATCACATATCTATATCTATACTCCTATATATATTATATTTTTTATTTTTTATATAGTGTGCGGATAACTTTAAGTTTCAAAGATGGTCGTTGGATGAGGCCAATCCGATGGTGCAGAGCTGGCAAATTTGAGCACTACTGGCCGTTGGATATCATCTAGATTCCACCAGATTTTGCCACATGTACAATCTAGAAGACTCTATGGTTGAACTTAAGCATAATACAAAAACCTCAAAACACAAGCACTTCTTCTTTGTTCTAGAATCTTCTATATCAGAATTGCCCAAATGTTTTTCTACATGATTTGTTTTTACTTTATGCCTTACAATGCACAATTCCATGAATCTTAAAATAGATTAGCTTTCTTATAAAAACTAGATGATTTTGAATGAAATGAACTATAAGAATTAAACGAACATCTACATCATGCATATATGACTCAAAGCTTACATGCTATAATGTGGTATTTATTCATAATTTGGTTGGCAAATCTCATGCGTGCAATGCACGTGTACGTTACTAGTCTAAATGGTGTCTGTGTGTGTGATACGTCTCCAACGTATCTATAATTTTTTATTGTTCCATGCTATTATATTATCTGTTTTGGATGTTTATGGGCTTTATTATACACTTTTATATTATTTTTGGGACTAACCTATTAACTCAGAGCCCAGTGCCAGTTTCTGTTTTTTCCTTGTTTTAGAGTATCGCAGAAAAGGAAAATCAAACGGAGTCCAATTGACCTGAAACTTCACGGAACTTATTTTTGGACCAGAAGAAGCCCACAGAGTATCGGAGATGGACCAGGAGAGTCCCGGGCTGCCCACGAGGGTGGGGGCCACGCCCACCCCCTGCCTCGTGGACAGCCCGGAGATCCACCGACGTACTTCTTCCTCCTATATATACCCATATACCCTAAAAACTTCGGGGAGCACAATAGATCAGGAGTTCCGCCACTAGAAGCCTCCGTAGCCACCGAAAACCAATCTAGACCCATTCCGGCACCCTGCCGGAGGGGGAACCCCACTCCGGTGGCCATCTTCATCATCCCGGTGCTCTCCATGACGAGGAGGGAGTAGTTCTCCCTCGGGGCTGAGGGTATGTACCAGTAGCTATGTGTTTGATCTCTCTCTCTCTCACGTGTTCTTGAGGTGGTACGATCTTGATGTATCGCGAGCTTTGCTATTATAGTTGAATCTTATGATGTTTCTCCCCCTCTACTCTCTTGTGATGAATTGAGTTTTCCCTTTGAAGTTATCTTATCGAATTGAGTCTTTAAGGATTTGAGAACACTTGATGTATGTCTTGCGTGGGATACCCGTGGTGACAATGGGGTATTCTATTGATCCACTTGATGTATGTTTTGGTGATCAACTTGCGAGTTCCGCACATGAACCTATGCATAGGGGTTGGCACACGTTTTCGTCTTGACTCTCCGGTAGAATCTTTGGGGCACTCTTTGAAGTACTTTGTGTTGGTTTGAATAGATGAATCTAAGATCGTGTGATGCATATCGTATAATCATACCCACGGATACTTGAGGTGACATTGGAGTATCTAGGTGACATTAGGGTTTTGTGGATTTTTGTCTTAAGGTGTTATTCTAGTACGAACTCTATGATAGATTGAACAGAAAGAATAGCTTCATATTATTTTACTACGGACTCTTGAATAGATTGATCAGAAAGGATAACTTTGAGGTGGTTTCGTACCCTACCATAATCTCTTCGTTTGTTCTCCGCTATTAGTGATTTTGGAGTAACTCTTTGTTGCATGTTGAGGGATAGTTATATGATCCAATTATGTTATTATTGTTGAGAGGACTTGCACTAGTGAAAGCATGAACCCTAGGCCTTGTTTCAACGCATTGCAATACCGTTTGTGCTCACTTTTATCATTAGTTGCCTTGTTGTTTTTATAATTTTAGATTACAAAAACCTATATCTACTATCCATATACCACTTGTATCACCATCTCTTCGCCGAACTAGTGCACCTATACAATTTACCATTGTATTGGGTGTGTTGGGGACACAAGAGACTCATTGTTATTTGGTTGCAAGGTTGTTTGAGAGAGACCATCTTCATCCTACGCCTCCTACGGATTGATAAACCTTAGGTCATCCACTTGAGGGAAATTTAATACTGTCCTACAAACCTCTGCACTTGGAGGCCCAACAACGTCTACAAGAAGAAGGTTGTGTAGTAGACATCAGTGTGTGTTGTTCGTGTTAAACACATTGTATGTAGTATATCATACTAGTCTAAATTGTATTTTGGGGGGGTACACGTTAAGCTTGTTCTCCCGAAATTTCAAGCCGTGCCTTGTTATGCCGAAATTTCAAGCTAGCGTCTCTGTCTATCGTGCTGCGAAACTCCCGCCTCTTCAACCCGCGCCTTGTTACCCAGAAATATTTAAGATAAATCTTTGTCTCGTTGTGTTCCGACAACTCCCTCCATCTCAACCCGCGCCTTGCTATTCCAAAATTACAACGCGCGCGAAAACTCCCACCTCCTGTGAAATCCCGACACGCGAAATGTTCATGATACCCCTGAACCGAAAGAACCGCCTCAAATCGGTGGGGGTACTTTTGTAACTTACCCCACATTTCAGACAAGCGCGTCCCTAAGCCATGGTTCCCCACTCCCATCCCATCCGCCCACCCATTCGTACACCGAGGCCGGGAAAACCCGCGAAGCCCCACACCCTCCTCCGTCCGCCACCCAGCTGGAGCTTCTTCCCCGACGATGTCGTCCACAACAACACCTCGACATCCCTCATCCACAGTACCAGATGAGGATCCGTCGTCGATCTGGTCGTCCCGCCGGTTCAGCCACCTCGTCCTCCACCTCCAAGGAGCTGCCCCGATGTTCCCCTCGTCTTTCGCGCCACCTCCATTCCCACACCACGATCTTCACCTGCACCACCGGAAGAGCATTATCATCACCATTTCCTCGGATGAAGCCGCAGCCTAATCGGTGCCACCAAAGAGGCTGTACACTAATCACCACATTTTCTTCTTTATTCGATCTCACAGTGCTGCCGGCGCTCAGTCCCGAGCTGACACGGCGCGGCTCCATCCACGGCGGCGTCGCCGGCCACTTCCTCCATGTCGTTGCTCCCTCGGCGGCGACGTCCACATCAGTAGGAGCTGCTACTGCTTTAGCTCTCGCTCACGCTTCTGCTCTGCTCTTGCTCTCGGTCCCCTTCCTTGTCTGCTCTTGCTCGCGCTGCTGCTCTCTCTCTCTTTCTCTTGCTTGCGATGCTGCTCCGATTTAGCTACACTTTAGTCGACTGAATCGACTTTTGGGTCAGTGGATTTTCAGGGGGTGGGGGGCTCGCCGGAGTTAAGGAAGAACCAGCCATAGCGGGGAGGGGGGCTCGCTGGAGAGGTACCCCACTATCTATCTTAGGGTTCAGGGTGAGGCGGTGGTCGCCGGCGGTGGTGGGGCGGTGGCGTGGGGATCGCCGGAGAAAAAGCTTGGAACGGGGGGCCCTAGAGGGATGGTCGGGGCGGCGGCGGACCGGCGGTGGGGAGTGTTTTCGGGGCGGGCGGGGCGGCGCACCGCCGGCCACGGGCGGCTGTTTGGCCGGTGGTGGCTGGCGGCTCAGGGGGGTGGAGGTTGAAGATGAACTGCAGGCCCTTGATTTCATATCCAACGGCTGCAAAATCGACTGACCAGGGATGAAAAAGTCAGTCGACTGACGTGTAGCCTCACCTCTAGTGCGTTCAGTTTCGAAAGTAAAATTCAGTTTCCACAGCAAAATTCAGTTTCAACAGTCAAGTTCGGTTTCGATAGTTAAATTCAGTTTCGACAGTTAAGCTCAGAGATGAGCGGCTGATGTATTGTACATCTAGCATTTTGTGGTTATGTATTTTACATCGTCTATTGGAGATGCTATTAGAATTCCACTCAGGTTATTGTTGTCTCTCTAGTCCTGCTTCAGCCTCGGCATCGTACAACTCACCGGAGCTGCTCCAACAATGAAACCCTCCATCACAGCGGAGCAGTACCTCGGGCTCCATCTCCAGACGCCTAAGATCTTCTTCCCCTCCTCCGACAGCCAAGTTAGCCAGAGCATCCTCACCAGCCAACCCAATCACACTGAGATCGACATGGCTTCGCCAAAGAGGTTGTACACTTGTTGCATATCTTTTTTACTCTACATGTTATACATATTGTCCACTGAGCACATGGAGTAACAGGAAATACGATTATTTTATCCTACTATATGACAAGCAGTGAGGTACCAGGAAACTTAGCTATCCGTGATGGACTCTCTTGAATGCCATCATTATTTATCTCTGCGTGTTTGAGCTGTGCATTTGTCGATGGCCCTGGGAGTTGAGCTAGTAGGGCAGTGGCCTGGGTCCAAAGTAATAGAAGTAGCACAAAAACATTTTTTAGTGTAGGCTTTTCCTTGCTCAAGCCTGCCTACTAGAATCGCCAGTGCTTGAAAGGAAAAGTGAATGAAAAACATAGGAATTGGAAAGTTTCCTATGGTACTACTTTTCATGAATTTGGTGCAAAGGAATGGAGCAAAGGAAAACTGTAGGATTTGTTCCTATAGTTTCTCCTTGAAAGAAAAACCATAGGAATTTTAATTTCCACTTGTCCTCCTTTTCAAATTCCTATTCATGAAGCACAAGACTAAGAGATAGTAGCATAATAGCATTATAATCGTACATTTTCTTGTGGTTTGACTTAATCTCACCATGCTTCTTTGCATCATGTGATCTTCCAATTCTTGTGAACCAAACACCCAGATTGGCAGAAATCATGTGTTTTTAAATTCTCTGTTTTGCACGTGCATTCCTATACTATTCGTGTCTATTTCCTATCCCTGCATTGTTAGAATCCTCAAATTCAAACAAGCCCTTACACAATTACTTCTGTTACAGATATGTGTCAAAGAAAACCTTGTGTGGTTTGTCCTACTCCTGCGGTGTTGTGTTCCACCCCAGCGCTGCCCCAACGACGGAAGGGTTCACCACAGTAGGGATCCGCTCTCTGGACTGTCTTTTTCCACCTCAGATCTTCTTCCCCACCGCCGGCAGCCACGACAACTGCATTACCATCATCAACTGAGCAGATGACCTTGAGGACTACACGGGTCCGCAAGAGAGGTCGCACTCTTCTGTGTCTGCTTACGTTATGCATCGCTTAATATGATGACATGCTACTTTATCGTCGTGTTCACCTATTAGACTCCGAGTCTGGTCCAAACTTATGCTGAAACTTGAGTTTTTAAATGGTTGTGGGGTACATATTGGGGCAGCAATCAGTACTATCTGTCTACTATCTGCTTAATCTCGGGTGTCTACTATGAGTTTCATGTTTGGTGCAAACAAACATTAAAGGAGCCATTATCTGTATTTTTTTACTAAAGCTATTATCTGCCTGCTATCATTGGTTTTGGGTCTATCCATAGTTTGCTACAATCACTCTTGATTTGTGCATGCACTCCTTACATAATCTCACTATGTTTTATTCCTATGCATGCCAGTTATTGTACACAATGGAACTGAACATGTAGAGCAGAAGAGACGAGCCTTGCATGGCAATAAAATTTCATGCAGACGTCGCTCCATGGTGGGCGCAAAGGCAGCCCCCCTCCACCCATTTCGGATCGTAATCAAGAGGAATATAATTGTTCTAAGGGGGATTCATAAGCAGAAGACCACTCCTATTTACCCCATGAGGTCTTCGCTCTAACTTGGCATGCTGATGTTGGTAATATCATGCATATTGTGCATTGCATTGCTTACTGCATAAATCAAAGATGTCATCTGCTTAGTTTATACATGCTTTGTGTCAATGCCATCTGTTTAATTTCTTTATCATATATGTGAATCATGCAATGCCATCTTGTTTAACCAGGCATCATATATGTGAATTTTGCAATGCCACCCTGGTTAGCTAGTCATCTTATATGTGAATTATATCATGACATCATTTTTTTATTACGTGTTAAATTTGTCAACAATTTTAGTACATTCAATTACTCTTCCTGTGCATCAGCCATTCGGCACGGTCATGGAAAAATCTGGAGTGGAAACAAGGTCTTCAGAGGAGACAATGCTATCTAATGAAGCGCATGTCTTGCTGGTTACAGATAGCTCCTCAGAGGAGGATTCAGAGACATATGACCAGTCCTATTTCCCCCTCCCCCGAGGTGCATGCTCTAACTTGGCAGGGTTATGTTGCTCATATCGTGCGTATGGTATCTTGCATTGCTATGTCATTTGCTTAGTTTAGACATGCTTTGTGTGAATGCCACCTGTTTCGTGTCTAATTACCATATATGTGAATTATGCAATGCCATCTTGTTGCAAGACATTATATATGTGAATTATGCAATGCTATCTTGTTGCAAGGCATTATATATGTGAATTATGCAATGCCATGCTGTTTAGCCAAGCGTCATATATGTGAATTATATCATGCCGCCCTTTTTTGTATTTCTCATTGCTTTTGTCAACAATGTTTGTATATTCAACTGCTCTTCCTGTGCATCAGCCATTTGAATTGGTGATGGAGAAATCTGAAGTGAAAACAAGGTCTTCAGAGCAGACAATGCTACCTGCTGAAGTAGATGTCTTGCTGGTTACAGATAGCTCTTCAAAGGAGGATTCAGAGGCAGATGGCCAGTCCTATTATCCCCCTGAGGTGTATGCTCAAACTTGGCAGGGTTATATTACTCATATCATGCATAAGTTGTATTGCAATGCTTAGTTTTTACATCATATACATGATATTGAATGCCATCTCCTTAGTTGACACATCATATATGCGATTGCCCTCTTCTCACTTCCTTAGTATATAAATCATATATTTGAATTATATCATGCCATGATGTTTACATAGACAGCATGTATCTGAATTATGGCATAATATAGTTATATCATCTCATCCTGTTCACATAGTCATCATATTTTGAATTATGTCATTCTATCCGTGAATTATATCATGTCATCATGTTTCCATCGATGGCATGTTTGTGATTTATGGCATGCCAACCACTTTAATAGACACATCATATAGTTATATCATGTCATCCTGTTTACATAGTCATCATATTTTGAAGTATGTCATTCTATCCTATTTAGTTAGCCATCATACATGTGAAATTGTGTCATGATATCCTGTTTAATTAGCCATCATATATGTGAAATTATGTCCCGCTATTCTGTTTGGTTAGACAACATAAATGTGAATTATTTCATGCCCTATTTTCTTCCCTACTATCCATTGCACCTGTCTATCTTACAATGTGTGTACATTCAATTACTTTTCTTGTTTATCAGCTATTTCAATTGGAGGGGGTGATGGCAGTATCTGTGGGAGTAAAAACACGGTCTTCAGAAAAGATCGTGCTACTTGCCGATGGAGATAGAACCACGGTTGTACTTGCCCAAGAACCAGCCCCACCACACATAACCCAGACTCACGCATATTGTACCCCTACCCAGTTGGATAGAGAACCAGCTACACCCCTTCTAACCCCAACCCCAGCAGATAGTAACCCAGTTCCCGTTGACACAACACCATCTCCACCATAGAGCACCCAAACACAAGCAGTTAGTATGGCAACTGCAGTGCCCAAAGCACGAGGACCACCACTCCGAACCCCAAGTCAACGCTTAAAGCAGAAGAAGAATTGTTCTCGGGTCAGGTTCTGTAGCTATGGTTCATACTACTTTGCTCTTACATCACTATATTTACTCATACCAACTAATTTCAAATTTTAAGGACGCAATTGAAACTCCAATGGAGCAACAGGTATGTTTTAAACCTGTTTCTTTAACGTGTTTGCTGTTTTAACTTGCTCTATGTTGATTTCAGTTTCAATTGAATAAACAGTTATGTTCTCATGCCATGCACATTACAAGTGTTGTTATTGCTGTGTAGTTTCCCACACTTATATTCTGTCTATGCTGCTTTGTCTTAAATAGATATGATTCGAACTGTATCTATCTTGATTTGGAAACATAAACTAGAATGATATAGACCATACAGTGACCATACTACATAGATATATGTTTGTTTCATGTTGTTATCCTATCCACCTTACTACTGAACTAGTTTAGCAAAATGAGTTTCATATACTACATTGTAAACCTATGATGTGTTTTTTTGTTTCTCTTTTAGAACGCGGATAAAATATTGGAGAAGAGTACCCCGTTATGCAATGGTAAAGGAAGTAATGCAGATAAGGTTCAAGATAGTGAGACATCCATGTTGGTCTCCAAGAAAGCTGATAAAAACTATATTGAAGACACTGAGACAACCCCAAAGTCATGTCTTGATGTAGTGTTCGAGTTACTGGCTACTACTGCTGGCACCAGCTCTTCGAACTCGCTGCCTGAATCAGTTCAGCTTCTTGAGTCTCAACTTCAAGTTGAAATACATCGATCAGATGTTATGCGACAGGAAGCCGAAGGACTGACAAAGTCCCTGCAGAATTCAGATGCATACTTTCTGGTGCAACAGCAAGTGCTAGAGGATTTAAGCACCAAACAAGAGAAAGTTAATAAGCTTGCTAAGCATCTTGCCAGCATTATGGGTACCCAGGATATTGTTTCTTGAGCTCTTCTGAAGTGGTTTCAGTTCTGGACTTGTTTTGCTGCGGCGTTTATATGTTGCTTTGTTCCCTATATTTTCACTGGTGGCGAACTTTGATGCCTAGTAGATGTAATATGTGTATAGCCGCTATAGCCTAGCATAAGTTACTTGCTCATTTATTTCCTTATTGTCTTGTTTATTTGTTTTCTTGTAGTCAGTGCAGTTCTTTTTCCGCGGTTTGCTAGTGGCCGCAATAACCTATTTTTTAAAACTAGGCCACATTAACCATGGGCTACATATTTATTGTAGTTAACATGGGCCTCCTGCGGGCCGTAGAAACAATGGGCCTTCTAAGGGCCGTAGAAACAATGGGCCTTCTACGGGGCATAGAAACAATGGGCCTTATACGGGCCGTAGACACAATGGCCCTTCTACGGGCCGTATCATCAATGGGCCTTCTACGGGCCATATGATCGGTTGGCCAAACATAGGCCAATAATAGACCACATTATGGTCATAAATGGGCTAGAGTTGAAATCGTCCGTTCATGGGGCGACCATAACGGGCCGTCATTAATTGGTCGTATTTGGTGATGCTATGAAAACGGCCCAACGTATTAACGGGCCACAAACGGGCCGACTGTAACCACGGGCTGAATTTGGCCCACAAGAAGAAAATGACAGTAACGGGTCGAAAGTAAACGAATGCTGGAAATGAGCCCAAGAATAAGTGGGCCCTAAGAAGGCCGAAAGATAACATGGGATGGAAACGGCCCAACGGAATAATGGGTCGTTAATCGGTATAAAGGGATACACTGTTCATTATGGGCCAGTTTTACCACGGGTCATTAATGGGACGAGGGTTACTAAGGGCCTCATATGGGCCGAAAGACGTCATTGGCCATACATGGGCCGAAAGTCAAAACGAGCTGGAATTATATTGGACGGCCCAGATGACACTACTGGGCCTAATTCGGATAGGCCGTAAACGGACCCTGGGTAAACGGGTTGTAAATGGGCTATATGTGAACAGGCCGTTAACAGGCTTGCCATGGGCCGGCCCGCCACCTTTTGACCAAGTCAAACGGGCCGGCCTTTTCACATGAATGGGCCTCTGTTTGGCCGTGCTACGTGTCGACGTATCATAGGCGCTTTGGGTCCAATGAGTGGATGACATCTGTCCCAACGGTGAGCCGACACGTGTTTCCTCCAACCAATGATGATTTTACACGTGGAAAATCCCCATCGGTCGGGGCTGTTAAAGGGTTATCGGATCCAAAACCGGACCCGATAGCTTAACGGCGTTCCGTTACGGTGTATGCCACGTGTCGGTCACCCTTGACGAAAGCGCTTCTGTGACGCGTGATTTATCGTCATGGAAGTGACACTTCCGTGATGATAATTTTGGTAATGCCATGGAACACTTCTACAACAGCACAGGTATGACTATCTTGATTCTGTCATAAAATTGTCATGGATGTACATGCATGACAGAAAACACGACCTACTATGACAAACACGTATCATCACGGAAGTGTATTTTTTTGTAGTGATGTTAAATTAATTATCCCGCGGTGAACATACATGTTACCAAAGGAGGGACGTTTTAATTTCAAAAAAATCACAAAGATCATTAAGACGTTTTATTACATTGATTGATTGATTTTCTACGAGTATAATGTGCAAAAATCAAATTTGAGCTACATGCACACGTGACAGTGCACCTAAATGGATTGCAACAACACATGTGTCTCACTGGGTGCATGTTTACTCCCCGTGCAACAAATTTCAAATATTGAGAATCTTGATTTTTAAATTATAGTACATCCAAAACTTATTTGTAGTTCATGAAACTTATCGTGTTGTCATATGGACACCAATACAAAGTGGCATTGTACTTTTTTGTCAAAATTGAGACCAGTTTTGATGTAATCTTTATCTAATTACAGACGGGAGATTATTAATAATTGGAAACCAATATCCCAAATGGATTATTTATTCAAACCGTGCGTGTTAGACCAACAATGGATACGTGCCATGCTTCGGTTAAGCAATAAAGCGACATCATTAATCATCCAAATAGTAAAACAATATACGTGCCGCCGCGCGACCTGTGTGGCGTGCGAGCAGTCTGCCACGCAGGCAGACGGGGAGGCGTGCGTGCAGGTGTGTGAATTAACGGAGGTGTGCTCGCTGCGTAGTGTCATCGGGAGGCGTGCGAGTAGCTGTGTGAAACTTTGGTAGGCATGCCAGCAGTCCAGTGCGCAGACTCACCGGGAGGTGAGCCATCGGTTTGACCGCCGCCCGCCTCTCTCCTACAACTCCCACAACTCCATATTAATGGTTCGCTCGAGCGGCTGCGCCCCCCATCCTCGCTACGCACACACAATCCTCTCTCTCCGCTTGCATCCTCGACGCCGCTCTCAATCCTCAAAGCCATCAGTGTATGAGGATGCCGCCGAAGCGCCCCATCGGAGGGAGTGGCGACGCCGGGGCTGCTAAAGCACCAGAGCACGGTGTGGAGATGGAGACAGAGGTTGCCGTCACCGGCGGCGAGTTATCGTTGCACCATGACGTCATCGACGGCGTCGAGCTTCCACAGCCGGAGGCAGAGTTCCACACCGACTCCGACGACCACTCTGGCGACGACTCCGACAACGACTCCGGCAGTGACTCCGACAACGACGGACAGCTGGTTAGTCATCTATACCCATTTATGTGTCAAATAGATCATAGGGTTTCTCTGGTTACTCCTGCCTCCCCCTTTTTGGAATAGAAATCTTGTGGTTATGTTCTCCCAATCCATGAAATCTGAGTAAGTTTCGTTAGATCCATGTAGTGTAATGATTGTTTGAATGGTACAGGTGATAAGTGATTAGTTGTTTCATCTGTGCAAATGATTTCTGCTAGTAATCCGACTAGGGTTAGTGTTCGTGCTAATAATTCCTAACCAGGACTTGACAATTGATTTTGAATGACCTACCTATGTTTGTGCCATTATTTTCTTCAAGATTGGTCTGTACATAGACGATTGTGCTTAAAATTGAACCATAATCTCTGGATATGTATAAATAAATAGCCATAAATTCCTAATCCTACTTCACGGCATGTAATCAGTGATTTGATGCCAATTTTTTTTACTATTTGTATAGGTGATGTCTGACGATGTGGACAGCGAGGATGAAGATGCTCAGAGGAGGTACAAGAGGCAAATCCCGAGGGAGCTTTATGCGGGAATGCATAACAGGTGTATTAGGACCTGGAACGACGGCTATGGATGCCCATTTTGCAACCACAAGATTCATGACGCGTATCTAAGTGTTCTGGTGCATGCAAGAGGATGGGCCGTTGGCTCCTTCAAGCAGAAGTATTCTCGTAGGGTGGCACACGACGCGTACGCCGAGTACTTGGA